>NC_091678.1:1515151-1818181 GCF_030179915.1 Drosophila takahashii | reverse complement strand
AGCCACGGAACAATGAAATTGTCAAAAAATGTAAAACGAGACACGCATCAAAGTGACGCGGGCGGCGGGGCAAAATTGTTTTGCCAAACAAATAAATTTATGTTGGCAATTTGGAAATGAGCGTGGGGCTTTCCAAGATAAATAGAGCGCCACTTGAGATGCTCATTCAGAGCTAATAAAAATTACGCAGCAATTGTAGAAAAAAGAACAGGGGAAGAAAACAGCAAAAGTTCGAAAGTGTCGACACTTCCAAGTGTCTCTTTGGCGTTCTTTTATTCGCCCTTAACCCTTGGGCGCCGGGACACGTACCATCTAGGATCGTTGAGGTCTCAATAGCCTGGTCCCCAAAAGGGGAAAAGCGGAAAAGTGCGGGGTCAAAACGAAGCGTGACGCAAATGGCAAATGAAAAGCAAATGAAAACCAAAGCGAAAACTGCTCGAATATAATAAGAAATGTAATCAGACTAAAGAGACTCCGAGGAAAAAGTGAAGACAACACTCAAAAAAATATTACAAATAAATATATTTTTAAATTGTAACTTCAAGCTTTTATTTTGTTCTTATTTTCATAAAATATGTGTGAATCCATAATCTATTAGTTTTCAATTAAGAAAATATATAGTTTTTAGAAAATATACAGAATAATAAGGACATGATTTTTATTTTATACATAAGGAAAAATTTTTAATTTTTGGTTTTTTGGCTTTAAAAAATTGTAGCTTAAGTTTCCCCCTGTTTTGCCAGGCCGATCTGAATGAATTTTCGTTTAGTATTCTTAATATTATATACTAAACGAAAGTCGTAAAAAAGGCAAATTTTTATGTGGTTCGAGTGTATATAGCCCATTAATTAAACGGTATCGTCTGACTGGCAAATGGAATAAAACTGTTCATCACACCACCTGTCGTGCACACGTCCTTCATAAAGAGCAACACATTCCTGATTGCCGATGGTATTATTTCCTAGCCAATACCAATTATTTAAGTTAAGTTTTTCTAAAATGTCGTCCATCTCCTCGTAATTTTGAATCGCAGCTAAATGACATCTTTTTTTATGACAGGCAGATCTAGCTTCAGTCCAATTTCGTTTAACATCATTTTCGATATAAAAATATCTAGATCCGATCTTTTCGAAACCAGGTGAGCTTTTCATATCCAGTTTAGTTTCGATCTGGCTCTGCGTTTCTTTTTCAACACTGTCCATCTTGGTTAGAGTTTCATTTAGTTTTTCAGAAAGCTCTTTCAACTGCTGCTGAACCTCGTAGTTGTGATCGAAGAGACGTCCCTGGGCGGCCAGACAGAAAGCCCCACATTGATTGGGGGCATCAGTAAGAACACATATTCCGTCTTGTTGGATTTTGTCCATATTGGCCTGTGTTCCTCTCAGAATCGACAATGTTTCTTTTTGCATTTCATCCAGCTTTTTTATAGATTCTTTTCTTATGTTCTCGATTTCATTCTTCAAAAGGAAACCCAAATAATTAAACTGTTGCTGCAGATGATCGTATAAAGTCCGCATTGATTCAGGATCCTTTAGATCGCGCACTAAATCCCTATTATCCTGGGATTCAACCATTCCGTGCAGGTTGTAGGCGACAAACGCGTACAAAAAATACATTCCGAACTTAAACATTATGCGAGCCTAGAACTGCGTAGGGCGAATGTAGCCCATTTACTAATTCTGAACATATCTTCGCAGACGCTATATATAGGAACCCCAAAGATATATAAACACAAATAAACAAATTTAAAATAAGTATAAACAAACATAATGTTAATAATCAATCGGACTGCCATAAAAAAAAGAAAGATGTTTATTTATAGTTTCCTAAATTCCCGCAGTGCATGAAAGTAAGTTCCGAAGATTTCGTGAGGTTAGCGCCATTGACCGGAAATGTAAAATGCACTTAGCACACATTTCCAGGCCCCCGAATCCCCGGATCCTCTAACAAAATATCGCTATCAATAAATTCCCACGTAGCCGGGAAAAAAGGGAAAAGGGGGTGGTGAGTTTTCTGGGGGATTTTCCAGGGGCATTCGGTGCGCTGGATAATTGCGAAAAGTCAGTGCCAGAGTCAGCTGTAATTCCTTTTCTTTGGCCTCCCCGGTCGGGATTTTGTTCCTGGCACTCGCAATTTGAGCTTTTTGAAACAAACACGCGCCGAAGCAACTAAAAATGTTGAAAACGAATCCCCACATACTTGGAAAAGTGAAAGGGGGCAATGGGGAAAGGGGAAATGGGGAAAGAGGAAATGGGAAGGGGAAAAGCTGCTGTGGTGACTGCTTTTAACGAAAATTGCTTCATTAGAACTGCGGCAACGGCTTGACTTGGATTGAGTTGCACTTTTTGCAACGAATTGCAACAAAGTGGCGAAATACAATCAGATTGGTGATGAAACCACCTGGTTATCCTGGAGTTTGTTCTCTTTTAATTTTAATATTAATAAATGGGGATAATACACTAAATGCCTACATTTACAAAAATTTCTTAATGTAATTGAAAATTCAAATCGATTTATTTTGCGTTTCTTAAAAATCAACAAAATTTATAAAATCTAATTATTTAATTTCTTCAATTTATTTAAAGAAATTTGATTATTAAATGTAAATTTCCTGTGCAACCTATAATTATTTTTATTTTTATTCTTCATCAAAAAATATAAATAATCATTTCAAATTATAGCTTAAAATATTGAAATCAAATTTTAACAACATCGCAAAGTATCTTAATAAACCTTTTTAAAATTCCAGGGTATTTTTTTTTTTTGCCTTTACCTGGGCTTAATGAAATTAAAGGCAGCACACTTTTAGACTAATTGCTTTAAATGCGTGTGGCCGAACAAGAAAAACGATTCCTATTTCAATGTAGGGAAAGAGAATAAAGATTTTTTGTTGGCCCGTGTTGATTGTGTTGCTTTTATTGGTGTTCTGTAGCTCGTTTGCATTCATAAATCAAAAGAGCATGTGTCTATCATGGTCCCGCCCCCCTCACAGCCGCCCCCTTTTCCACCCAATATAAAAGCAAACAATAGGAGACCGTACAGATTATATAGAAATGGCCACACAATAAATAGGCGAAAATTGTGAAAGTAAAGCAACAAGAGAGGCGGCCAACAAATGGAGCATAAATTACACATGGCCCATAGAAAAATGATACGCCGTGAACATAACGCAGATGCCTGGAATTTTTCGGTGCGAGAATATCAGCTAAAGCATGTTACACTGAAAAAAGGCCAGTTTGCCAACTGCTGTGAAAAGGAGATTTTATTATTTACAATAATGCATTCCTTTGAGGGGGAAAAAATATATTCTATGCCACTTAATTTCTTAGAGAACACATTTTTATAAATTTAATAATATATTATTAATACATGTTTAGCCTAGTCACAAAAAGTTTATTAATTAATTCAGAAATGTATTTCATAAAATATTTTTAAATAATTTTTAAATAGGTATTAATATTTTTTTTTATATTTTTCTTTGATTATTATTTATTGTTCTCTAAATTGTCATAAAAATATAATTTTTTTTCCGAGTGTACTCATCATTTATAAAATCCCTGGCGAGGAGATTGCTCCGCTGCTTTTGGCATTTATGGTCATCAGCGTTTTCGGTCGGAAAAATGAAGTTAGCCTCGCTGTCTCATATCCGTTTCCAGTCGTCCCCTTGCTAAACTAATCGCGTTACAATGAAAATTGATGATGCTCGGCTGCTAAAATAAAAATACACAGCGAACCCAAAAGCCGAAAACGTAAAACCTAAATCCGAAATACGAAATACGAGAAAGCGTTTGTTGAGTTGGCCAATAACTATGCAACATATTTGAGGACCGCAAAAGTGGCCGGGCGATGTCATTGACTTCGTTGCTGTTGCAGCCACTTAAATTCAATTGACTCGATCCCCCGGCAGCAGCAACAACAAATGTTTTGGCAAATATTGTCAACCAAGTTGAGTGGGTTAACGGGGGGTGGTTTCAGTGGGTGGCTGGTTTGAGTAGGTGGAGTGAAATGGGCGGTGGGCGGAGGAAGTGGAGCAGTCAAATATGGGCGGGGTCAGTCCAAAGTTAACAAAGTTTTCGCAACGAACCAAACCAGAAAACCAAGCAACAACGTCGACAGCAGCTGCAGCTGTACAGACACAATGTTAAACACTGCAAGAAAATATAGAAAGTATTAAAAGCCAATTGCTTTACATATTTAAAAAATTAAGTTTGAAATATTTATTTCATAAATTATATTTATAAGCTTCGAAATTCTATGTGAACTATGTGGACTGTGGAAACATTGATACGATTTTTTCCAGTGCATTTCCGTTTCGTGTCCATCGCTTTGGCTACTTAACTGTGCAGTCGACCAGGCCCAAAAGTGTGGGCTATAAAAATGCAACGAGACTCGCGAATTTTCCGTAGCCAGTGTATGCGTGCAAACAACAATTGAGCCCAAAATGTGGAACGCATTTAATTGAATTGAAAAACTAAACAGACAAATTGAAGCAGGCGAATTGAAATGCAGTTAAAATACCCTAGAAGTTTTGGGAGTATTCAGTAACAACATAAAGTAATAATTTAAGAGCTTTTTTATTTTCTCAGGAAAATATTTCTAATTGAAAAATATAATTTTTTCGTTTTTAAATATATTTTCACGTTGTTAAAATTATATTTTTAAAATGTTTGTATTCTCTAAAACAGTAGTATCAAGTATTTAGTATTAAAAAAAAACCCTCAGTTATTTGCCTACATTTTTTAGTATTATTATAAAGGAATTATATCTGATGTAAATAAATACTCTACCCACATAGGAAAACCTGATCGAAACTCAATTTAAATGACTTGGTGTCCATGTCAATATGAGTATGTCTATGCGTGTGTTTGTATTCCGGTCTATGGTTGTGTGTGTCGGTTTGGGCCGTTAATATGATGACGCTTAAACATGGCTAAAAAGCATTATGGCATGCAAAGTCAATTAGAGAGCAGCGACTACCGCTGCCAGGGCAATGATCCATGAATCCCCTGCTAGCACCCCCTTTTCTACGCCCCTGGGCAGGCAATTTAAAGGAGGGGGATTGGGGGTCGATTGCCTGTAAGTGAATCCAATCCATATTTGTTGGAAATTGCGTTTGGCTTTGGCATTTCGCTTCCACCTCAAATGATTTTCCCCCAAAACACACGCACTTGATGAGCCCTATTTTGATTGCACTGGAAAAATATGTTACTTTTAAATTTACATATAAAAAAGATACAATATAAGGTAAAGTAAATTATCGTTAATAAATATATACAAATTTATTTTTTAGACTACAATTCACAGTAATTTTTTTGATTAACTTGTAGATAAAACTTCTCAAAAATATAAATATTGATCAAATATTGAATAATACATTTAACAAAAATAGATTCAAGCACTTAACAAATTAATTTAACACTTTTAACATTTTTTAGACTTTTTTTTTCTTCATATTTTTAAGATCTGAAAATTTTGTTTTTATATTCATCTACTTATTATTTTTCCTCGAAAAAGGTACAAAAATAATAAATTTCAATAATAATCTTAAGACATTCGTGTTAACTCTAGTAATTATTCATTTAAAATTTGTATTTCTAAGTAAATAAATTTATCGCGAGTGCAGCTAAGCGAAGGGTTTTTGTTTGTCAATTTGGCTGAATTTAGGAACGTGCCTGGCAAGCAATTGAGACGATGTCTCCACGGTGATCCCTTCGGCTTTCAATCCTTTACCGAATCCTTGCCCGAAATCCTTCGAAAGGGAGAGCCCCCATCGAAGCGGAGCCCAAGAAACATAAGTTTATTTCTAAACGGATTTTTCAATGTCTTGAAGAGCTCCCCTTTGGGGGAAAGGGACTAACAAAAAAATATTTAGAGCGCATTAGAGGAAAGGCTCCAACGACGGATACTCGGGCATTTATCGTAAACTTCAACTGCCACAGCGGCATGTCAAGGATTTCCCGGATTCCCCGGGCATTTAAACCAACATGACACCTCACAGATTTTCCGGGAAAGGCGGTAAAAGCCGGGAAAGGGGAAATAATACCCATAGACCATATCAATATTGGCCTAATGGCCACGACAACGACGATAGGCATAAAAACCAATGACAACTCTCTCGGCCCGAAAAAGAGGAAGAAACCCAGACGGACAACAATGCGAAATGGTAAATGCGAAATGCTAATCCAATTGAGTGGCACAGACTGGCAATAATCATAAACAGATATTAGTTATTTACGGTCCCTGGCCGAGTGTTAATCCCATTCCCGAAAATTTTTGGTAATTGCCTTCAATGGTCCATGACCGAAATTCTGGCCAAGATTTTCTGGGGGTCCTCCGTCTAATTGCAGTTACCGCTTCACAGGATATTCTCGTAATGGCTCGCAACGAGTTCAAAGCCGACTTGGCTCCAATAGTTTTTCATTAGCCCGGCGGTCGGGCCGCAAAGTATAAGCCCCCTTTTAAGTCTAATTAACTGCTAATAGGCAATGAATCATTATTACTCAAATTCGGAGGCGGAACGGCTGACGAGCGACGAAAGTGGGCCGGGTGGCCTTTGAAATTGTCGTGTGCTGACCACCGAAACACATATAAATAAATCCTTAAGTGGGGTGCAGAGGGGTTAAGGGAAATCCGACTAGAAAATATTCTTCATTCTAGCAAGAAAATCGCATAGAAAAAAGTTAACGACTTATGAATACATTTTCAGAATTTTCAGTAATTTATACCCACAATAAATATTTCTTTTAAAATCGTCATTTAACTGCTTGCTTTTATCTATAAGGGTTTCTTAAATATAAAATATAATTGTTAACATTTTGCAAGTATCCCCCTATATTGAGATAAATTGATCTGTTTTTGTTACTGTAAATGTAAATTTCTGTAAAAAGGCTTGTAATTCTTTAGGTTAACTTTATAAAATGTTTAATTTTACAAAATGTATAGATATTAAAAATCTCTGTTTAGATATGAATTTTGTGGCCTTATCATCATCATTGTGATCTTCCGCTGAGGAGCTGAATGATAGGGAGACAATATTCTCATGTGTCTTTCGTCCATTACTTTGTCATCTACACCAAACAAGCCGCTGAAAGAAAATATTTTAATTAAAATCGGATTTTGTTGTTTGGGGGTGTTCCAAAAACCAAACCAAACCATATTTCGATAAAAAAAAAATATTTCGGTGCTCAAACTCTTTAAAAATCAAATCATTGTACTCAAAACTCTACAGATTTTTTTTTGGTTTGAGGAGATGTTTGTAATACCCCTTTTTTTATGTCGTTACTTTGGATATGTTGTTCCTTCACAATATCGGTCCCATCCAGTTGCATGAAATTTTACGACACATTTTTTGGCGGAAGCATCGTTGTAGCATTCTTTAGTTCTGAACTGCATACCCAAAAGATCAGTCAAAAAATCTACGACATAGCTTTCACCCAAAAATGATCCCAGCGATTCCAAAGTGTAATTGCTTTGCTCGGGACCGATTTTAAAGTGGTTGTACCTAATCCTGTAGGTGCCAGTATTGCTGTCCTCTAGAAGGACCATCAGTTCCTGGGCCTCTGAATATGTGATCGCATGAAGCTTATCAAAACCCAAAAAGAAATCATTGTTTAGATGGCCGAAACCATTTTTATATTCGGTCCAATTGCGATTGAAATCCTCGCTTCCATCGATGCGCCGATAAAATACCGTCCAACCACCACCGAAATCTCGCTGATCACAGACCACCTTAAAGGGATATTCACTGTACTCGGGCACACGGATCACCAATTTTGTGCTCCACATAGACGCGGCGCAGCTGAAGGGAAATGATTTCTGCTCAAGTCGGTCGCGATTTCTCTCCAATCCCTCTAAAATATTTCTTAAATTTTTTTTAAATATGTCGAATTTGCAACAATAAAATAATTAATTACCCCATAGCAGACATCTTTAATCTTAGGTCCGCAATATTTTTAGACGAGAGAGAATACTCATCGTTTCCATTTTGATCGGCTGAAGTGGTTAAAACCAAGAGACTGAAAAATATACCGATACACCACATGACTGCACGATAGATCCCGTTGGACTGAAAAACGATTCTAAATTCGAATAGCACTGACTGTTTTATTCGTTAAATATTCAGTGACCGGGGTTAATGCATACTTTAGCACATTGACGTTATATAAGTACAAGCACTGAACAAAATTTTTGTTTGTTGTCCAAATAAATGTGTTTTATAACATAACATATAAAAACATATAATAAATATTAAGATTTTTATAACTTATTAAATATATTTATAATCAATAATAAATTGTTTATGTGCATACATTAAAGTTATTCATTTTTACAAAGAAAATATTGAAATGATATGGTAAATTTAATATGAATCTCTCAACCTAAATGATTGAACTCAACATTGTCTTAACATTTTCATTGGGTGAGTCACATTTTTGCGAATAATAAAAGCATTGCATATCTTCAATTTGTAGATACTTATTTTTCATTGGTTTTTTACAGTATATAGAAACATATTTGTTAATTCTCACTCGGACTAAAAACGAAAAGATCGAATTTCAAACCCAATTCAATAGATTTAGACCTTATTTACTTGCCGCAATTTTCGAATGACTGAGCCCAATCCGTTTACTAATTCAATATGCCGACCACAAGTCGTTTAACCCGAAAAGCGTATCATAATTCATAAATAAAGTGTGACTAATGCCGATGAGAGAGGACCCAGGGCAGAGCTTCAACTCCGCCGAGTGTAACTGCAATCCATTAAGCAATAAAATTCATTCATTTATTATTTATTATGATTACAGCCCCATTGTTCTTCCTTTATTTTTTCACCACCCTCTCCATTGGATTTGCCCCCATTTGTGGGTGGACTTTAAGTGGTAATTACAGGGCGCCACGCCCACACATGAAATGGAAATGGAAATCATAAACATAAAGCTAAGAGGCGGCTGGCAAATGAGCCAGATCCGAAAGGAGTATATATATATAGAAGGGGGCGGCCGTTCAGGGGGCGGGGCCGGTCAGGCTAAGCAGATCATAAGCGTAAAGTGCTCTCAATGGGTGGAGAAAGGAGAAAGTGAAAGGGAGTAGGAGGGCTCGTCCTGCGTAACAAATGCAATAAATGCGAAAAAGGACTCGCCAACAAATGGCGACAAGAAAATCAAAGAAGGGCCCAGAGATGAAGTAAAGTATAAGGGGAAAAATATAAAAGTCCAGGAACACAAATAAAGAATACCCATTATAAAAATTATTATATTAATTTATAATTATAATTATTATATTAAGAAACTGAATAAAGAGTAAATACAAATAAAGAAAGTTGTAATAACTTCAAATTTTTAAATTTAGTTTTAAAATCGAACTTCTTAAGAAGTTATAATTTTTAAATCACCGAAAATCATCAAAAACGAATACAAAATGTTTTCTTAAAAAAATTATTTATCTCTTCGAATATAAATAACAAATTCCCAATACTATATCCCCCTTTCTCTAGCACCATTAATGGGTACTGACAAACTTCCTTGCACTGGGCCCACATAGAACTTTCTTCGGCATAATAATAATTCGTAAATTGATTGTGTTTAGTGAAGTTTGAATAAATCCACCAAATGAATGGGAGGCTAAAGCAGCAGACGGAATCGGCAGGATAATCCACTAAAATTTACAACAAACGGAAACAGCAACAGGAAAAAGTCAAGCAGCCAAGGCAGCTAACAAATAAAAATAAATTTCTTACTCAATGTGGCTACCAAAGGAAGCAAAAAGACAGAAAGAAAGAAATTCCGAAAAGCGAACATATGCGCGCTGATGAGTTACTAGGGGGAGTATCATCTGTAGAGCGAAATAAAAATGGAAGGCAAAGCAAAACTTATGACTGTCACCAGATAAAGCGAGAAAGCTGCCATGAAAGGAATCCGGAATCGGACGGAGAAGACGATGTCTGCGGAATAAACCCCTCGGTATCCCTGCCCATCTCTCCGCAGGTCGAGGACTATCAAAGTGAAATGCTAAAGCAGCCAAAAATCCACGAAATAATGGCAGACACAACATGGAAACAACTGCGACAACAACGCATGAGATGGCGAAGGATCAAGAGGGGATATAGTGGGGCAGGAGGAAAAAATGAAAAAGAAAGGACACTGCAAAAACTTAAGTTGGAGCTACAAATATAAAAATACATTTTATTTATATTATATTCTTTTATAGGTTAAATAAAAAAAGGAACTGATGAGAAACACCTTTTTTAATTGATCTCTTTATTATTTTTTATATTTTATTTTTTTATCGTATTATGAATGGTAAACATGTTCATAACATTGGTCTGCATATTTAAAATGCTATTATTTTAATTGTATTGATAAAAAATACTTTTCTTTATTTTAAAATAATATTAATACATTTTAGAATCAAGAAATTTTTGCTGAATAACGAAATTCAACATTAATTTAATTTAATTTAATTTTTTTATTTATAAAAATTGTGTCTTGATTCAAACACATTTTCCCTATGATTTTTTGCAGTTTACAAAAAATTGAGTGGCCGTGAAGAGGGGAACCATGCAAGTGATAGTGAAAATCCTAGCTGGAAGCCACGGTGTCATTGTCTTGCCCACCATTGCCATTTGGTGTCATTTGGCATCATCATCAATATGGCTAAAAGGACAATGCGTTAAATGCCAAGCTGCAAGCTGGAGATGTGCCACGCCCCCATTTCCTCGACCCGCCCCCGTCGCCGTAGGTGACATCTGGGCAATGAGTGCGCATATTGCGCTGTTTTCGGTAAGCTCTCGCAATTGCTTTCTGTTTTTTGGACTTCACATGGGAAAAAAGTACTAAAAAAAGGTGGAGGGAAAGGAGATATTAAATTTACTTCGAAAAATGCCTGTATATTTCTTGCCAGCTCAATTTTTATATATATATATATATATTTTATTTAAAGAGAATTAATTTTGATTAGGTTTAAGGTTCAAGGCTGAGCTAAATTAAAAACAGCATAGCATACTTTTGAATGCAAAAATTAAATACCGTCGCCCAAATGTATGCCGCCAAAACCTAATAAATTAATTTAAAAAAATTAATTTTCCTCTGATTTGTATACCCTTGCAGAGGGTATTATGATTTCAGTCAGAAGTTTGCAACGCAGTGAAGGAGACGTTTCCGACCCCATAAAGTATATATATTCTTGATCAGCATCACAAGACGAGTCGATCTAGCCATGTCCGTCTGTCCGTCTGTCCGTCTGTCCGTCCGTCTGTCCGTCTGTCTGTTTCTACGCAAACTAGTCTCTCAGTTTTGGAGCTATCGGGACAAAACTTTCGCAAAAGTCTTCTTTCTATTGCAGGTAGTATATATGTCGGAGCCGACCGGATCGGACAACTATATCTTATAGCTCCCATAGAAACAATCGGAAAAAAAAAACTTTAAAAAATTCTGGCTTCGGTGTTTTTTGAAATATTACCTTCTACTTTTGGGGATGTTATTTTTTAAATATTTCTGAATTTCGAATTAATTATTTAAAAAATCGGACTACTATATCATATAGCTTCCATAGGAACGATCGGAAAATTAATGGAAAAGTAATAGGAAATAAATTCTAGCTTCTTTGGTTTTTATTGTATTATCTTCTACTCTAGGATATGACTCTTTTTAAATATTTCCGAATTTCAATTTTAATTTAATCAAAATCGGACGACTATATCATATAGCTGCCATAGGAACGATCGGAAAAGTAATGAAAAAGTAATAGAAATAAATTCTAGCTTCTTTGGTTTTTATTGTATTATCTTCTACTCTAGGATATGACTCTTTTTAAATATTTCCGAATTTCAATTTTAATTTGATCAAAATCGGACGACTATATCATATAGCTGCCATAGGAACGAGCGGAAAATTAATGAGAAATATTAGAAAATTGAACATTTTTGCGATTTGTTAATTAATAGGAATGATCTGCAAGGGTATATAAGCTTCGGCTGGCCGAAGCTAGCTTCCTTTCTTGTTTACATTGTAGTATTAATAGGTTATACACAAATATTTATTAGTTAAAAAAAAATCATTTTTAAACATATATTTATAAATTAGTTGCGCATTGTATAATTCATTTATATTTGTGCTAAGAAACTTTTGCAGGTAATAAATTTCGAAAATTGTCCCAATACAATAAGTCAATTCAATTTACCTTTTTTCTAGCCAGTAAATATCGAGTTGGCTTCGGATTCTTTATGATTATCCATAGCTCACTGGCCACTCCTTAACCCCTCACTGCCTTAACCCCGCGCAGTTGCTCCCCTTTTTGGCCAAAAGACTATCTATCGACAGTTTGCACAAATGGGGCCATAAATATGCATTGTGTCACATTAGAGTGTGTGCGTGTGTGTGACCGAGTGCGTGTGTGTGTGCGTGCGGAAGTATCTGTGTGAGTTGGCAATATGTCACTGGAGGTTAATAGATTTTCCTTTGGCGTGTCAGCACGGGGTCAGGGAAACGCCAGAAGGAAAATGGGAAAACAGACAAAGAGGCAGATGCTCCTGGAATAGGGAAACTTTGTGGGGGGGGGGGGGGCCAGTGGGGTGTTAAGGGGTAAATGGACAGACACTTCCGGCCAGAAACATAACACGGCTAAGTACGTTAACTTTTCGATTTGCCAATACTGCAATTCCTTGAGATTTATAGAAATTATGCTGGATTTATATGGTTAGACTCTTACATTTTTATATTTGTTGATAAAAAAAATATCAAAAAATTTAAAAAAAATTGAAATGTATCATAAGATTATAATTTTATAAAATTTAATGATAATTTAAAAAGGTAATTAAGTAATTTATCTTTTAAAAATACAAAAAAAAATTAAAATATTTTTTCTTTTGAGAAATATTATTTCATAGAATTACAGAAATCTAAAGTTATTAGGATAGCTCAAAACTTTATTCATGCAAACTTGTCTCACAAAATAATAATTAAATATAGTAAATAAATGCAAGTCTATTTACACAAAAACAAAAATAAATTTAAACAAAAATAAATTTAAAAATATAATCAGCCCATAAACTATCTGTAAACTAAAACCAAATAAACCAATAAAAAATAAACCAAACTAAGTGAGCTCTTAATCTTAGCCGAACAAAATCCCCAGACAAATGACATGATTACATCCCATAAATTCTATTTCAAATGGATACCAAAAGTTGATCAATAGCCCAGGTATTGGGAAAAAATCTTATGAAATTTAATTGCCAGACGCCACAGATTTCCACATTCAACTCCTTCAACAAAGACGTCCGAGATTTCGGCGTTGCGTGAGTGAAGTTTTTCCCCGAGTTTTCCCTGTTTTCCCTGTGCTTTTACGGGTTTTTCCCTCCAAGAGGCTGTGTGGAGTTTTTATTACGAAAAAATATATATAAGGGGCGAGGGGGCAGCAGCTAATGGATTCTATTTAACTTCCACTGACTGCTAATGGATTTTTCTTGACCCCAAATGAAAATGCGCATCGAAATGCGATTGAAAAATGCTTATAAAAAATAGAAGGAGGAAGTTACATAGAGAGTATAATGGAAGGCAAAAAAAAAGAAAATAGCAGCAACAAACGAGGCTAAATGAATTGAAAATGGAAGTGAAATGCATTTTGCAACAGTGGGTTGCAAAGCAAATTTCCACCTGGTTGTAAACTAAGTTATTCTCTGCCAACTTAATTTGAGACCTTTTTAAAGTTACCTCCGATCTAAAAAAAGTACCTGGAAAAATTTTAGCTAATTATTACAAATATTTCTTAATTTTGATGAGCTCAGCGAAAGGAGCTGAAACCTGAAAAGGGACAGAAATAATGTTCAAAATAAAGTTATGCTCCAACAATTTTCTTTCTGCGGTGTAGGTGGGAAGTACAATGCAACACTTTTCTGAAAATTCTCCCACCGAAAGCCGAATTGAAGAAGCGAACAGTCGGCTGAAATAAATCAACTTCCGCTTGGCTGGCCGCTGGGTCCAAAGAACCCGAAAAATGATAACGAAAAGAGATGTCGCAATGGGTTATACCCTAGTAAAATGGTCTTTAAAGGCTTTAGACTGAAAGTTTATTTCCAAAACAAAAAAAAAAAACAATATATATGCACAATAATTTATTGTTATTATTATTATTGTTATTTTTATTATTGTTTAAAATTTGCTGTACTTTAATATCATACAAAATATTGAAGAAACAAAATGTTGAGCTCTAAAATGACAAATTAAAAAATTTATACTGTATTTGATATATTTATTATATTTTTTTTAATATTTTTAGGTTTTACACTTTAGGTTTTCTATATTTCTTTAATATAAATTTCTAACATACATTTAATAAAGTGATGAATTTAAAACAATTAATTTATGCGCTGCAACAAAATTTGATAAGAATCTAGGTTTTAAAAATCTTTTAAATCAAGTTTTATACTTAGTGTAGTCTAAAGTATTGGCCAATTCGAGCATACCCATTAAAATGCCGCCAAAAAGGGCGTTTGAAACAAAAGTAAGAAGCGAAGAAGGCCGAAAGGCGACCCTCTGACATAACTGCGAGTCAGTCACTCATCGGTGGCAAAGAACCCGGCCACCTGTGGGCAGCGAAAGAGACGGCAATATGCCGGGGGTTCGTGGGTGAAAGAGACGGCTAGGGAGAAGGTGCATCCACGTTCCGCTTGAGATGCACTTACAAATGGAATGCTTTGCATACAAGACAGCCATCCGAAAGACAACGCAACACAAAAACCTGACCTAACCAACGACAACTTCCGGTTTCTTCAAAGCGCGTCGAAAGTCAGTCCATTTCACTCCATCCCTCTCTTTCGCCCCCGGCTATTGCCGCCTCTTTCGCCATTGTTGGGCACTTCACACACATACGATAATCATTTCACATTACGGTAAGATAATGATTTCATTATGTATTTTTCATGTTATTAATTATATATTTTTACCCTCGCCGCGCCGACTTGGAAAATAGTGGGAAAATAATTATTGGTCTACAAATTTTTCTCCTTAAGACAATATCTCATGCTGATAATTGTATGTGCGGTGTGGTTCCCCCCTCTGTGAAAAGGAAGTTGAGCTGGGCTCGAAAAAGATAATTCATGGCATCTCCTAACGACACTTGCGTGCTTCTCGATCTTGGACCAAAACTTGTACCATTTTCCAGTTTGCAGGTGTAGGATGTTAAGATGGGTTTTTAATGGCATTAGAAACTTAATGCGTTGTCTTGGGTTTGGGGAGAGTATTAGAGGTGCGATCAGTGACCCTGAACTTGCAGCGGTTAATAAATAACCTTTAAATTGAGGTTGTAAATGGAGTAGACTTGATCTATGAAATAAAAAAATAAAATTATAAAGCCCTAGTTTAAATTTAATTATTTCTTTAAAAATAAACGCAGATGAAAACGTTCTTATAATGGTAAAAAAAAATATTTTTTAATTGTAAACAAATATAGTAGTGCATTATTTGTTTTAACTTTTACCATTAAAAAGTAACAAAGTCTCTCAAAATCTGGTTTTCCAACTTGGTTAATTACCTCGATATATTTTTCGATCAATCAACGATAGCACTTTCCACCTTCAGGCATATTTATTCAAAAGAGACCAAACCTTAATCCCTAAATCGAAATAAAGTTAATGCCTTCAGGTCAGCTCACACTTTCCTCGTAAGATTTCTTTGATCTTCTGATGGTATTTTCATTGGCGCCAGTTTTAAGTGGCTTCTAAGGCGTGGTAGTTAACCACCAAATTTATTGGGCATGCTGTATAACAGCATAAGGTTGTAATTAATCATAAAAAAATAACTTAACAGACAAGAGCACTCTGATCATTATAAAAATTTTCTGTATACCGATTTATCTTTATAAATTTTCAAACTTGCCATGCCAAAAATACTGAGATAATTAAGAAAATACTAAAGCTTTTATTTGTATTTATTTGAAATATTTCAATTGTAATATTAATTGATTTTCTATATATTCTCTAACAACGAGGAAAAAAATATATTCTAAAATATATCAATATTTTAATATTAGGTATTTTAAATTATAAAAAAATATTAAAATGTAATGTTTTTGAGCCCTTTTTTGAATACAACATTCTATTAGTTTCCAATGTAAATTTCCCGAATATTTACTTCAAGATTTGACCTATTTTAGGGACCAATCTATTTACAAGCAAACCTATCGCAACTTCCTGGCAACTCGAAATTGAAATTGCGGTCAGTGGCTTCATTCATTTTCATTGACCAAATCGAAATCAAATGTTTCGATTTGTTTGTTGCTCCTGAGCCAAGTTGTTGAGTTTACTATTGAACCGCAAATGAAGTCACTCCTTCGAAGGCACATGCACATCGTAATAAGTCACGCACAATTGCACAACCACTCGACCACCCCTCGTCCGCCTTAACCCTCCACCGCCCTCACCGCCTTAACCCTGCCAACGCCTGCAATTGTTGTCTGTCCCCGAGGTGAAGAGAAGCCAACAAGAGCAATTATTAACCATAAACAATTGAGAAGTTCCCACAGTTTCGAGAGGGTTTCCCTCGAGGAAAAAGCAGCTGTGCAAGCACTTGGGGAGAGGGGGAGGGGTTGGATTGGGTGTTCCGCCCTAGGGGGTGGGACCTGTAGCAGGTGCAGGGGTCGGTGGAGGGTTAAGGTTTCCGGCGAGGGTTAGTATAAAAACGAAGAATCCCCAGGAAAACTTGTTGAGCTGGACGACGTTTTCGTACCGCTTCGTTGACTTCTTACCTGCAGGTTGTGGGTTAAGAAAGAGCCCCGGTAGCAGGGGGTTAAGGAAGATGATCAGGGTGCGAGGGTCGCAAGACATATTACTTAACCCAGGGGAGTCGCCGGGAATCGGTCCTCTCCTCCTCATCATCATCATCATAGCAGCCCATCAACAATGCTGAAAGAAAATATCTGTTAACACAAGACTAGGTGGAAAAAGAGTGTGGGGGCAGAGGTGGGTTAACCGGGCTGTCAGGGGGTTAAAGAGGGTGGTTCCCAGCAGTCAGCAGGGGGTGGTGGCCGGGTCACACGGTAAATAAATCACATAAAATATCAATTTCACAGTAAACGATGAGAACCACATTCGAACCACAAGAAAATTAAATTGGTCAAAGAGCTGGGAATATTTAATTAAATAATATATTTAATTAAGTAAATTTATAAACATATATATATATTTTTTTATATGTAAAAATATATTTTAAATAAATATATTTGTTTCGTTAATCTACCAATCATATGTTTATTAATTTTAAAGCCAATGTTTTACTTTTAAAAATTATCCATTTAATAAATTCTCTATAAACATTTTTTTTTTGTGCTTTTATATAGGTATTATTAAATAAATATTATGAACCTACTCCAAACTATAAATATCCCATACTCCCAATTATTTTCGCAGTGCTGCAACTATTTCAATTGAGATTTCTGTTGGTTCGGCTTCTCCTTCGCCACCAACAATAAACAAAATCAAATTTCTATAAACAAAAACAGTTGGCTGCAATTGCCAGAAATGCCAAAAAGGGTCATCAGGTGAACAAACAGAGGTAAAAACAACAAAAAGGCAGGGGTGCTGCTGGAGCTCAAGGGGTTGTCCCGGCAACCTGAAGACCAATTAATTGCAGCCATGAAAAAACAGTTGACGGTCTTCCTTAAGTAAGCAACCGATGATGATTGTGGGTGGAAATGGCTGGGCGGAGAAAATGGGGGAAATGGGAAGGGCGCACTGAGTTTTCCACTTCAAAAGGAAGTCATTGGCTCAAAGAGGGTGCGGTGGAAAAAAAAGAAATATGTAGAGTGGATGAAGTGATAAAGACGAAGGCTACAAAGTATCAAAGGCCTGGGAAGACGGGCACTTTTTAAAAGCCCCTAATGGAACCTGCAAGCTAAGAGGTTTAGACGGAGAAAAAGATAAGGATTAGGGCCAGCAAAAAAATTAAATGCATCTCAAAGTGTCATCTATAAATTAAAGTTAAAACGTATGGTAAAGTTTTTTTTTTTGAATTTATAATTCTAGTTTAGATTTTAGTGAAGGTAATTTATTCAAATCATTAAAATATTTTTAATTCTATTTTTTACTACAACTTTTAAAAGTATAAATGGGAATCCTTACATTTTTCTTTGGAATAAAATGTAGTATTAAAAATTAAAAATTCGAAAAATGGAAAATTAAATTTAAATTACCTTAAATTTATCTAATTTTTTAAAAAATTTTAATTTTAAAACTACAAATTTGTGCGTTGGTGTGTTTAAATTTTCATAGTTAAAATAATTAAATGTAATGTAGCAAGTTGTCAGTTTCTTGTTTTAATTTTACCCCTTTTGAAAGGTCTTTTTCGAATCTTTTTGCTACTGTTTGTCAGCGTTTATCGCCACTTATCGCAAAAATGCTCTGCATTTCATGCCTTTTTGCCACTTTCACGTGAGATCTGCGATATTGTGGCTTTTGACTGGCAATTTGGCGAGCTTTTGATGTATCAATAACGAGTCTTCCGTATCAGTCAGTAATCCCCCCTCACCACCTCACTTGGCCAGTTGTCCTCATATGAGGTCAGCTAACGGTACCCGGTTTTCCCCCATTTCCCCCCTTTTTCCGCACCTCATTTGGCTGCATTTTCGTTCGTCTGCCGTTGGCCAAAAACGAGTCTTCTTCTTGGTTGCATGCGTCTCATAACGGTAACCGGTCGTATGGGTATGCTTGTGCACTAAAAAAATAGTATATATTATTAGGCAATAATAAAAATATTAAGAAAATTGTATTTTAATAAATAAAATAGTTGACATGTTTGTATTATTTATGAAAGTAAAATTAAGTGATGTTATTATTTATCATTTATATATTTTTGGACTTTTATAAAAAAAATATTTAAAAAAAAACTCTACAGACAAACAAAACTAGTTTCGATGTAATGTCAAATTTTTTTACTGTGTATCTACCTTTTTTATCCCCTTCATTCCTTTTTTTGTCTGTCGCTTTGGTAATTAAATTGCCATAGGTGCGCTGCAGAAAAAAAAGAATGAGGGACAAATAATTGCACTCGCACACTAATGTATTTCGGCCTAAAAGTGTTGGCCAGAAAATTATTAGCCTAAAGAGATTTTTGCGATTTTCAACTGCAAAAGATCATTGGTTTTTGCTATGGAAACTGACCATTAGAATTATTATATTATTTCTCATTTCATTATTTTAATATTTAAATTTAATCTACAGTCAATGCAAAGCTAGCTTGTTTATATGTTTTTTAAACTTTTTATTAAAAAGTGACAATCATTAAAAATCAGATAATGGTTATTTTCTAAATTTTGTTTTCCAAAAATCAGTAGTTTATAAATATTTTAAGATTTTAGGTAATTTCTTATGGCTTGCTTATAATCGTTTACCAATTTCTTATCCCCCATTTTTGTATGAACCCAGTGAGGTGCTGAATTGAGGTCCCAAGGATTAACTCACTGGGACTGGTAATGGTATTGGGTGCAAATGCAACAATCGGATATTCGAGGACTCCAGGATGCAGTCATTTGGGTGTGAAGAGCATTTTCTCGGGAGTATCGAAGTGTACGCAGAGCAAACTCTTCACCAAAATTAGACGATTTTTCGAAAGGGGAATTTTTCGGCTTTTGTAGGCTAAATAGGAGAAGGCAGGTAGGTTGTGTCGATTGTAAGGGAGCGAAAATTGAGACACACAAAGTTGTTGATACATTGGCTACCGAAAATTCCGGGTATTGTGGCACTTGCTCCTAATTGAGCGCCTGTTTCAGTTGCAGTTGCAAGTAGCCAATCCAATTATGCAGGCACACTAAACGGAAAACTCCTGACCAAGGCATTTTCCTCATCTCCATTTCCCGCCCCCCGTTCTCCATTTCCATTCCGTTTGCCTTGAGTTTCTGTTTGTTTGCTCAGCTGTTTGCGAATTTCGATCACGTAAAACGTGAAAATTATTAATATCCCAGAAGATACAACGTGTTTTCCTTACCTTTTTTTTGCGGATCACTTGCGTTTTCCTTCTTGCAATTAGCAAAAATTAGGAAAATGTGCTTGGGCCAGGGAAAAACTGATATGGGCCAGCATTTTCCCCCCTTTTTCCCCGCACATTTTTGCATTTGGATAATTGTGAACGTCGATTGAGGTGGGAGTTTCGGTTTTTGGCTCACTTCCTGCACTTTTTTTTCGGCGGTCGAGGGGCGCAATTAGCAACTCGAAGCGGTCCAATTTGCGCAAGGCCAATAGCAGTTGAACATCCACTGACCATCGCCCACTTTTCCTCTGTTTTCCGCCGCCATTTTCCATGTGTGTGTGTGGAAATGAGCAATTTTTGCATGTGAGTGGGCGGTCTGAGAAAGGTTTTCCTGTGAAACTTCTTCGGTGTTTTACACTGTTATTCTAAGCGGGCATTTTGGCAAGTGTGTGTGGGGAGGTGGAAAGGGTCATTTAAAAGGCAGTTTAAGTGGTTCGGGAAACATTACAGGCGGTTTGTGGTAATTTTCCCCTGAGTAAAAGACCAACGACCCTTGTTTGGCTGGGGTAAACCTTAATAATTTCATATATTTAAAGGCGAA
Source organism: Drosophila takahashii (assembly GCF_030179915.1). Classification (NCBI taxonomy): domain Eukaryota; kingdom Metazoa; phylum Arthropoda; class Insecta; order Diptera; family Drosophilidae; genus Drosophila; species Drosophila takahashii. The sequence goes on along the minus strand of NC_091678.1, from coordinate 1,797,625 downwards.
AAGAAATTAATTTTAGGTTTAACATTCTAGATTTATAGGATAATGGCATACTTGCCTCTTTTTATTGTAACGACTACCATATTTGTATACTTAAATAAAAGATAATGTCAATATTATTATTTTTTAATTTATTATGCATATTTACTTAATGAATTTATTTTTAGTCATGATCAGGGAATCAAAATCTTCTTTTTCTTTGAATAAATAAATATTATTTAACCATTTGTAAGGAGGGCTCATTAAGAAGTTAAAGCAAACGCCCTAAAGCAATATTTACAATTAGTTTCCAGGACCACAGTTAACCTCCAACTAAGTTTGGCTAAAATCTAATAAAGCAACTATTTTGTGGCTGCAAATAGACACTCTTCTCCACTTTCCACCTCCTATATAAACCATTTTACCACCCACCACCCATTTTCCACATTCAATCCCTTGGAGCAGCTGACTTCAAGGGGAAATTGCCTGGCAAATTGTGTTTCGCAAATGTCAAATGAAATATGCAATGCATCTAATGGATTAACTGGCTATGAGAACCATCAACCATCAATGCATCAAACTCGCTCCGAGGGAAATGACAAGGGGTTATATATTTTCGGGGGGTTGTAAAATATTTGATGTTTGGCCAGTGGCTAAAAAGTTGCGAATTACTTTTTACTTTACTCTGAAAAGTTTGTGGAAGTTTTTATTTGATTTTTATAACATTTGTTGTGCAATGAAAAATAACGCAGCCAAAAATGTGCTCCAAAATTATAATAAATGCATTATAGTTATGCGTCAAGAATATTACCAGAATATTCTATAAGCAAACTTAAAAATTTGTTTTTTTTACTTTTTTATTTTTTTGTTTATTTATTTATATAGTATATTTTAATTTAATTTTAATTTGCAAATAAAAAGTAAAGTATTTTAGAAAACTTTATTTCTACTTACTTAATAAAATATAACCATTTTCTGCTTATGACACATACTTTCAAAAACTTTCTATAGGCTTCCTATTATATTTTTTCCTTTTAACAATAAAATATTTTGTGAAATGTTAGACAAAGAAATCCCTTTTCCCCTGGCAATTACAGAATTTTTCCTATTACGTTCTCTTCTTTTTATTATTTACGCATCAAATTTTACGACAAATACTTGAAAGGCCCAAAACGGATTATGTGCAATTGGAAATTAAATTAGAGAGCTGGTTGTCGGCGAAAAATGCGAGGGGTGATGAGTGGTTGTATTTTTGGATTCGAAGGAAAAGGAAAATCAAATCGAGAACTCAAGTGGCGGTCACAGTGGGCCCCAAAAGAATTTGTACACCACTCTCTGTATAGTGTTGTGTTTGTTATTGTTCCGCCAGCTTCTTATTCTTCGATTTTCTGCTTGAAAAAGAAAACAAACATTTTAATTCCCATTGAGTTCCTTATGGAGCAATTTCGAATCGTTCCGCACAGCAGCAGCAGCAAAGGCAAGGAAAAAAAATCAGGAAAATTGCGTTCTAATCGAAGCGAATGAGCAGCCCCGCCCCCCTTTTCCACCCCCCTCCCCCTCTCCCCATGCACCCATTAAAATGCATCCCTCAAGTGCTTCTTCTTTTTGCCTGAATGTTTCACGAATCGAATTACAACAAAAGAAACAAAAGGCAACAGAAACACACACGAAGCAATTATATAGAACTTGATTCCTGGTCGGAGGTCTCTGGTACAGGTTACAGTGGGCACTAAATAAATTTACATAGTGTTAAGTGTGGAATTTTCATTATAAATAAACAGATAAACTAATGTTTTACCTACTAGTGACTAGTGAAGTAATTGTTCAATTTATTTAAAAATGCAAAGATTTATTAAAATATTTGTTATAAAAACATTTTTACATTTATTATTTCAATAGTTAAAATAATGAAATTATTCTTTAATTCTTTAAATAAAGTATTCAACTTTTAAATTTTAAAAATGACATTTATATTTTTAAATAAATCAAGATCGGGAAGAAAATTATTAAAGCTCACCCTCGGAACCCTCACTGTGCTTTTATATGCACAATGGCATATGGTTTCGACCCCCGACCGCAGGCTGAACCAATTTTCATAGAGATTGCAATTTAGCCCCCAACCTTAACCTCGCTGCACCCCTCCCTTTCTGCCCCCAAAGCCGTCTACCTATCTCTTTCTCTCCCATTTTCTTCGGCTTTTGGCAGCTGCTGACGGAGTTGGGTTCGAAAACCTCAAACCCATAATTAACTTGGCCAAAGCGAAATGGCCAAGGCAGACGACAGGCTGCACTTTGAAAGACAGAAGACTGGAGACAGAAGACTGAAGACCGGAGACTGAAGACTGTAGACTGGAGACAAGAGGCACTTGAGCGGCCTTCTAACTTGGGATGCAGGTTTTATGAAGAAAAAAAGTCCAAATATCTTGAAAAATATTTTTTTTGTAAAATAATATTTTATATCTATTTTTCTAAATATTTAGTAAATACATTAAACTATTTCTCTGTGTGTTTTGAACCGTGTTTTTGTTCACATTTTTTGTTGTGTTGTTAAACTTCTTGAACTTGACTGACAGGGATGTGCCGTCTCACTCGGTCGCTGTATATCCCTCTCTCTCTCTCTCTTTCCATCTTACCTGACGCACCTGTACCCCTCCCCTAAAAAAAACCCCTTGCCCATTCTTTTAAGCAATCTTCGGTTACATTGCGTGAGTTGCAACAAGAAGTGGTAAGAAAAAGTGGAATAAAAAAGGTAAGAACTGAAGTCGAGGCTTAGATGAATAACTTCTTTTTTTCGATCATCCACTTTATTTCTTCATACATGTTCCTATTGTATTTTTAGTGGTGTTTTACTGCACTTTGTTGTTGCTTTATTTCTACCTGCCTTTTTTTTGTTGGTCCTTGATCGAAAATACATTTTTATAAAGTACTTACCTCCTGTTTATTTTTAAAGAAACGTTGCATGAACAATAAATATTCCAGAAAATCTTAAAAAAAATCTACAAAATATTTTGATTAAATTAGATTAATGTAAGTAAAGTATTTTCTAAAAAGAGATGAAAAAGCTATATTTTTTCTAGTTTTTAATATTACTTGATTTAATCTTTATTTATTTTCACCCATTTAATCCTACACTTTTTTCTTTTTTTTTTGATTTTTTCTTTACTTTAATCTACTTGTAATTCAAGTAGTCTCCAAAACCGCAGACCATGTTTTGGTTTCTTAATTTTGCCCGCTGTCAGTTTCTTCTTCTTGGCCCTTTTCTTCTGGTTCTTCGAGCTCTTCAACTTTGAAATCGGGTTCTTATTCAACCCCCAACTCCTTGTTCTTAATCTTCAGCGGCTTCTGATAATGTTTTTGTTATTTTTCGTCTGTTTTTTTTGTATCTTGCCTTTTTTTGTCTGTTGGTGTTTGATTTTCAAACAGAAGATCAAGAGATCAGAAAATCAAAATTGGATTCGATTTCGGCTTAAGAAGAAACGAAGGGGGTAATTTAATGCACCAATGTTCAAATTACAAAGAAATACAAATTTAAAGCATTTTAAGGGGAATTAAAAAGAAGAATTTAAGAAGTAAAAACCAAAACTTGAGAAATCAGGATATTCAAAGGATTTCATTTTCATCAACTCCTCTAACCATTTCTATAAAATAATCCCACTTTCCTTAATTTATTTCAAATTCCGTAGACTTTTCCCATTAGTTTTCCCCCAGCTTCTGTTTTCTTCTTCCGTTGCGATTAATATGCAGGGGAAATACACCAGAATAAATACAAAACTGTAAAATTGAGGCAATTACTGAGGGATAATCAAGGGATAGAGATAATTAAGATGGATTTTGCGTGTATTTCTAGTGAGAAAAATTAAAAAAGTGTGTGTGGGGTGGTGGGGGCGTGTCTAGTCGGCTTTTCACCTGAGGGAAATGGGGGCGGGGATCGCTGGCCTCCCAAAGGTCATTTGTATGCGTCTTTAGTAGCGGGACATGTCCGGAGTTTTATGATAAGTAGAAATCGCCTCAAGGCCCAAATCAAAAATTCAATAAACATTGAGGAACATGGAGAAGAGGCAGAATGAGCAGAAAATCTGTTTTAAAATTATTTACCATTCTTGGGCTGCTTGTAAATTTTATGCATTCATTATGCAAAGCGCGTGGGTTGACTCTCAAAAGAAAAATATGGAAAACGCAGGGGCACTTCTATAACTCAAGAATAAGACGGAAAAAATCAATCATTCGTATTCGAAGTCCTTTTGTTTTGTTTATTTATTCTAGATGTCTATTTACAAAAACTTACAACACTAGACTTTATATCCATAAAATACAATTGTTTTAATATTTTGTATTCATTTTTTTTAGTTAAAATTTTATTTGTAATTTTGATTTATTTTATTTTTTGAGTTCAATATTTTTGAAGATGTTATATTTTGATATAAAAAAGACAGACTACTTAAAAAAATCTTAACAAATCATTAAACTTAAGAAATGTTAGAGTAAAAACTTTTTTTACTTTTTAAAATTTTAGTTGCAATAATTGTTTCATTAAAATTGCAGATTTCGAGTAAAGTCCTTTTGCAAACTTTTGTATTTGTAAATCTAGAAATATAAATCCAATCAATTTTAAGCCTTTTCTTATAAAAACATCGTGGGTGTGGTCAAAAAAGCGTCTAAGAAAAGGTTTTTGCTGAAAAGAGTTCCATATCAATGAGGTTTTCGTCTTGAAAATAACGTGTTTTAAAGGAAAACGGGTTTGCACGAGGAGAAGGGGTCGACAAGAAGAGTGGAGGAGGAGGAGAAGCGAAGAAACAGCAGGCAAAGCAAACATGAACTCGGGCGACAAAAACCGCAAAAAGAAAGACATCCACAAGAAATCTTGAACCTGTAAACAAATTTTAATTCAAACTTTAGTCCCCGCTTAGTTGGTAAAATATTGTATTTTATTTTTTAAATGTCTCTCAACGATCTTCCTTATGCTTATGGTATAAAAAATTGTAATATTATTTAAAGCCAGTTTTGAAATTTATTTTAAAAAGAAAAAAATTCAATACGAGTTTTTTTTTTGTTTTTAAGGTACAACTTATTTTTTTGTTCTCCCCCCCCCCCCTCATTTTTCTTTAAGAAAAAAACTGGTTAAATTTAGATCGTTAACAGCGATCTTCAGGGGGTGCGAAAGAGATGGAAGGTGCGAACTTAACGAAGTTTTCTTGCCTTCAAACTTGTTGCACCATCCACCCATCTCGCTCTCCCTCGAACTGTCTTTACTTGTTGCTGGTTTTTCTTATTTTTCTTGACTAATTTTCCCGACTGGTTTTTCTTGTTGGCCATTAAAACAAGTTTTTCGAAAAAAAAAACGCACAAAACTGGTTGAAAAACGCAACATGTTGCTAAAGGCGAGCTTTTCCAAGTCAGCTTTTATATTTTTTTTTATATAAATGATTACTTCTTTTTATTTTTTATATAAATAAGTTAAATCAACAATTATTTAAACAAATGTTTTTTGAACGTTTATATATTATTGCAGTATTTCATATTTATTTTGTGTTCTATTTTAACATGAAATGTTGTTCGAACAGCAAAAGAGGAATGCTCTTATTTCAAGTCGCCTCTCTTTAGCTGCTAGGCGAATGTTAGGCTGCAGACTGTTGACCAAATGTAAAAACAAATTCGAAAATGTTATGGGAGTAAATAAAACAGAAATATTGTGATAAGAAAAGTATTCATATACTAGTTTATATTTTAAAATAAATTAAAAAATTTAAAAGTGAGTACATTTTTTAATGCCAAAGATCATTTTTCAATGGCTGAACTGAAAAGTATTTCAGCAAAGTTCCTTCAAAAATTTGTATTTTAAAAATATTTCCCATGAAATGGGGTAAAGCTACTTTTGAGAAAACAACGCCATTTTTTGTAGTACCTATTTGCACAAATTTTTACCAGTCCATTAAATAGTTTTCAACAGATTTCCAACATTGACCTCGCACAGGATACAGCCAAAACTGGATCTAATACCTCAAAAAGTTCCCGCTACACCCAATGGTAATTTAGAAAACGTTCTGACAGCCACACACTTAACCTTTTATTTTGGTGAATGGTAAATAAAAATAAAACTGTATTTTATTTTTGACATCCAAATATGCAGTAGACGTTGAAAACCGACAAGAGACCTCAGTAAACTCCAATTAAAATTCAATTAGTGATTTAAAATAGCAACGGTCGATATTGATATTTTGGGTATATATCGATTGTTTTGGCCTATCGTCAAATCACTACAACTATCGATATACTGATATTTTTATTTTCAGAAATCGAAAAATAAGGAAAAATTAGGACTTTTTCGCGGGGATTTTCCGGTATTTATATACTGCCAAAAATACCACATCCTATTTTAGGACCTTTTCCTCTTTTTACAAATCAAATCAAATCAACATAGCTGATGGAATATTGGGTTCGGACGCACCTCTGCTCATCAGGCAATCTTTTATTTTAAAAAGAAATTTTTTTATTTTCAAGCCTGTCATATTAATTTTATTTTAACTGAGTTAAATCAAATTTTTTATTTGAAATTGTTAGTCCATTGTACTTAATAATCGTTTTTTATCTCCTTTTGCTTTTATTTAATGCTCAATTTATCTGGACTTTTGTTTGTCTGTATAAAATTTTTTATGGTACCTGAAACAATGATCGTGCAGCAAGATTTTTATAAAATGCCTAAGGATGGCTCTTCTGTGTGAAGCACACGACTCCAATTCGCCAAACCAGTAGGCATACTTGAGATTAGTTTCCTCCACGCATTTTTCAATTATTTTCTTAAGGATATTGAACTGATTGGGACAGTTGTGAAACTCCTTTTTGAAAATATTGGCGTAGAACATTGCCATCTCAAATAAGGCTTTCGATGGAATCATTAAATTTAAAGTAAAGTTTGGACCTTCAAAGCCAGGGTTCAAGTCTTTCAGGGGCATCAAATCTTGTATCCCTTGTAGCTCTGTACTTCTATACTCTAGGATGGCTATTTCGCTATCCAATTTATTTTTCATAAGCTTATATTTTGCCAGGAGATAATCCAATTCAGTTTTCTCTTTTTCAGGGGAAATAGCTTCCACTGACCAATCTTTAATACTATTTTTTAATTCGCAATTTTCTTTTAGGAGCGCTTCTGAATTGGATTGCCAGTATTTCACTTGGCTGGCCAAATGATCATTTTGCTTCTTAAGCAAAGCCATCTCGTTTTGAAGAAGTTCGTTGAAATTGTTTTCGATAATTTCAACGCTTTCTTAAGTAGGCATTAGCACATAAAGGCGTTGCATTATTTCAGCAATTTCATTTTCCTGATTTTGCATTTCAGGATTCACTTCATTTTGCCATACTTCCATAGAATGCATTTCAGCATCACTATCAGGTTGCACTATTTCAGCAACTGTTTCTGGTTCTAGTTGCACTATTCCAGCAACTCTTTCTGGCTCTAGTTGCACTATTTCAGCAACTTTATCCCCATTTTGAATACTACTTTTATAGACAGAAAGTTGTCTGTAGTGAAATTTACATAGGCTTACTATGTTAATATCGAAAGACTTGACCAAATTAAAATTTTCAACAATATATAAAGCAGAATCAAGTTCTACTTGAAGGTCTACCTTTGCCATTTCCAATCCCTTACACTTGTGTACAGAACACAGAATAGGCTTTTCCTCGAAAAAGGATTGGGGAAGTTGGAAAACGGGCTCAAATCCTAACTCTTCAGTTGGTACACTGTTTTTCTTAAGAGTTGAGCCCGTAAAGCACTCGGGCTTGAAGTGCCTCTTGCATACACGATCACTAGCAGATACATGTTCTAATTTCAAATTTGCTTTCCACTCCTTTTTTAATCGGAGTGAAATGCGATAGACCTGATCGTGGCCTACGCAATTTTTTACAATACAGTTGCTAAAAAAAAAAAAAAAATTAGTAAGTAAAAATATTATTATTATATAAATGAAATATAAATTTAATATATAATTTTTAATTTTTAAATTGTCGAGAATCAGAATCAGAACAGAAAATTATATTTAAATTTAAACCCATCCATTAAAAAGACAATTTAATTTTAATTTTGCTATATTTATTTCAATGAAGCTTATTTCGCTTCGTTTTCGTTGTAATTTGCTCATGTAGATTGTAAATTTTGTTTTTGTTCGAATACGCGCAATAGTCAAAAGCACAGCTACTAGAATTGCCACGCTTTTCACTTGTCCCTTAAAAATAAAGCCTTATTTACACGAACTGACTTCACATCGTCCATCAACAAACTTCTAACCTTGACCAAATCTTTGGTATTTTTCCGTTTATTATCGGGTATGTCGATTTTTTGGCCTATCGTCAGCGATTTATCTCTACGCAAAACAAATATGATTATACGATTTTTATTTTTCGACCGTCTTGCACACCACTCTTCCTGCGACAACATTATTTTGACTGAGTCAGGGCTTTAAATTATTTAAATTTATATACAACCAAAATTTTTTGTTTTGAAATTATTGAATTATTATTATTAGTCCATTGTACTTAATAATTAATATGTCCAAAAAATTACGCAATATTTCGGGCTGCAAGGAGTCGTGCGCACTTAACGCTTCTTCTTTTTATTATTTGTTGAATTATTTCTTCTCATAATTTTATGGCCGCCTCCTCGTCATTATCCGGGAACTCCATGTGATGATTATCGTTCATGCGCCACAAAACGATGCCAGAATCCCAGGAGTTGGAGACCAGAAACTGGTCATCCAGCCAGCAAATGCCCGTTATTGAGTTGCAATGTCGGTGGAGTAGTTGCCTATTGTGGTGGCCAGGAAGGAGCGGCTGGGCGACAGTTCGATGGCGCGCAGATCACCCCGGTGCCCCGGATGGGGATGGCTGATCACCGTGGGGATTACGTCCAACTGCCGCATGTTTACATCGTACGCGAGCAGCTGATTGCACTTGGTCCCGAAGACCACCTTTCGGCTGTTCAGCCACTGGGAGCAAAGGATCCTGTTCATGTTGCCCAGGCCGATCGGCATTTCGCGCAGCATGTCGTTAATCAGAACGTAGCGGCTGGTGTATTCCAAATTCACGCTGCGTCGATCCCGTAGTCCGCTTTCCCGGCTGCGGAGGTAGTCGCAGATGTTAAAGGACGTGTCCATGACGCTGTCGCGGACAGTTTTTAACATCCAGTTATCCATAGACAGAGCTAAGTATAAAGTGAGTTGAAAGTTTTTAATATTTTTCGTTTTCAAAAACTAAAGAAAAATATATAATTTTTAGAAAAATTTGATCTTACTTGTACGACTCGTGAAACTATACTGAATATTTACACTTTGAAAAGGTTGACCGATACTTGCAAGTTTTGCTACTAACAAAAAAATGTATGTACATATGTATGACACATAAATACAATTTCCAAAATACGCACGAAATTCCCACTTTTGCCTTGCGTTGTGTTTTTTGCTTATTTTGTTTTGTTTTTATTTGTGTTTTTTTCACTAATTGCATTTGCAATGTAAAAGTAGTGAATTTTTATTTTAATTTGCGCACAAATGTACACCTGTTTGTAAATTGGAATTTGTTGTTTTGAATGAAACGAAAAACAAAAGTAGCGAAGTAACTTATTATTTTCCGATTTCACATTTGATTGATAACACTGTGCAGCATTTTTAGTGCTTTTTAAATTTACCTCGATGGATTCTATATTTTTGGATTCGTTACGAATTCCCAAGTTAAACTGCGTTTTCCAAAAAGTTCCCCGACGCAAGGATTCTTAGCAAAAGGACCTCAAAGTTCGAAAAATGCTAGAATTTGCCAACTTTGCGGAGCTCTCAGAGGCAAATGGATGCATGGTTTGATTCGATGTTAAAGTTTTTTAAAAGATACACCCCTTATCTTTTAAACCCCATACTTAAAAAATTTTTAAGATTTTTTTTAAGGCAGAAACAAATTCTAGAAAACATAGTCAAAAAACATAAAAGTATACAGCAGCGGTCAAAATGGTAGTAGTGTTGTCGCCCTGTGTATTTAAAAGTTTGTTGTTGTAATTGATCTTTTCCTGGTAATATTGTATTGATTATAATTTTACTATTAGACTAATTGGATAAGAAAAAATTACAACATCAAACTTTTAAAAACACAAGGCGGCAACACTGCTACTATTTTGACCGCAGCTGTATGTTTTTCAGTTTTTTGACTATGTTTTTTGGAATTTATTTCTGCCTTAAAAAAAATCCTAAAATTATTTTATGTATGGGGTTTGAAAGATAAAGGGTGTATCTTTTAAAAAACTTTAACTTCGAACCAAGCCATGCATCCATTTGCCTCTGAGAGCTCCGCAAAGTTGGTCAATTTCAGCATTTTTCGAACTTTGAGGTCCTTTTGCTAAGAATCCTTGCGTCGGGGAACTCTTTGGAAAACGCAGTTTAACTTGGGAATTCGTAACGAATCCAAAAATATAGCATTCATCGAGGTTAATTTTTGATGCTGCATAGTGTAATTATTAATATTAAACTTGTCAAATTTTGCATTGTCTGAAAGGAAATGAATAATTTTATTTGTATTTAAGCACATTATCGACTTTCAAGTAGAAACATAAACACACATTGAGTGAATGTATTGTGTTGTACATGTATTGTACAAATCAAAACATATCCAAATATGCATATGTACATACATACGTATTTGGGCAAAAGTTCGAATCTTAAGATATTTAACTTGGAAACATTTTGGCTTTGTTTACAGAATTCGTAGTATGAAATGAATGAGATGAAAAATATTTTTTGAAAAATAAAACCTAAGCATTTGATCCACAGGACTGACTATTGATCGAAAATCATATTGATCGGAACAGCAGTTTTAGTTTTTAAAATTCAAAAAAAATTTTAACTTAAATTGCCCTTAAATTGCCCTTCCCCTTCCACACAGCACTACCCCTTTCCCTCGTCAGTTTTCTTGGCTGTTGCTCTCTCGGCCGTCGCTCTCTGGGTTTCGCTCTCTAGGCAGGCTCCCACAAAATGCAACGCAATAACTTAGAAAATCTAAATAAATTCGTTAAAAATACTTTAAAAAAATGTAAATATGCTATTATAGTGCTTTCCATGTAACCGCCTCTAGAATTTAAAATGGGCAACACGGCCCATTTTTCCAACACTGGAAAATCGCGCTGAATAGACGCCATTAGTAACTCTGGTCACACTTTGCTAATGCAAGATTCCAATCCGTACTTTGCGCAGTCTGGTCTCATTATCATTATTGATTGCGAATAGAACGTAATATTTTTCTATATTAGCACTATCAGCCAAACCCAAATAAAAAAGCTGGTAGACACTTTTCCTGTTTTCGCCCAGTAATAATGGCATTGGAATTTTTTTGTTACATTTTATTTTTTGGCCAATATAAGGGGAGTCTTCCTGGCCACCTTATTTTCCTGATTTAAGAAAAAAAATTGTTAGTTTTTTTATTAAATATTTGTGTAGTTATTTTTGATTATTTTTAAAAATTCGGCCAATTTGGCCGTACGGTTGGGGGCCGTCCAGCCGGCGGGTTCTCCATGGCCCACGCAACAAATTGAGACTTGATTGGGGCCCCGGTGATGCCGACCTCCGCGGCCTCCAAGATGGCCTCCATTCTCGCAGGGCGAAGCATGGTGGCCATCAGGAAGGAGATGAACTCCTCCCTGTTGGTATTTGGCACCGCCAGCCGGGCCAAGGCGCTGACAAACGCCCGCCGGTACTGGCGGAAGGAGGCTGCAGCCCGAAAGTCATCCGAGCGATGTGGGGCACTGCGGCCGTTACGTCATCCACGGCTCCCACGCTCGCGACGACCTCCTCGTCCTCCCTGCTTTTCAGACTTCATCTATTAAAAAGAAAAGATAGGAAACTATAAATCCCATGAAATAAGGCTTAATTTTGCAGTACTAACGGTTTTTGGGTTTTTTGTTTAAGGTTTTCAATTTCTATCCAGCGGCGTCCAAGAAAAGAGATAAAAGATGAAAAAGCATACGGTGACAGGAGTCTGTTTTTTGGGGTGTCGATGTGTGCGCTATTCAATCGGATATCGGAACTAGCTCAATATCGCACGTAAATGGGTTCCATGTGATTATTTTTATTAGTAATTATATAATTGTGCTAGTTATTTGGTTAGACTTGCACACAAAAACAAGTATGGTGCTTATTTAGACAACTACTATTAAGAAATCCTCCATATGTTAGTTTATTTATAATTTGTTGTTAAATATCGCAAAATAGAATGATTTTCAGATTGTGAAGCCCTGCTCCGAGTTTCCCAGTAACGATTTGTAACCGCCTAGAGAATTTAAAACTGTCAAAAATTCAAATAATTTCCGTCTTTCCAACACTGGAAAGACGCGCTCGATAGACGTCATAGTGTAGTAACTCTGGTCACACTTTCGATAGGCAAGACTGATTGGCTCATATCGTTTATTCTTCCTTTTCTGTTTCGGACTTGGTCGTGTGAGTCTTGTCTTATTTTGGCTTTTTAAATTTGTATATTTTTCGGGCTTGAGTTCGGCCGGGTTTTTTTTTTTTAACAAGAGTTTTTTTTAAGGATCCACAGGAGCCGGAGACCAGAAACTGGTCATCCAGCCAGCAAATGCCCGTTATTGAGTGGCTGTGCCCACCCTCGCGTTGGCAGGCGGTACACTGCAATGTCGGTGGAGTATTTGCCTATTGTGGTGGCCAGGAACGAGCGGCTGGGCGACAGTTCGATGGCGCGCAGATCATGATGGCTGATCACCGTGGGGATTACGTCCAACTGCCGCATGTTGACATCGTACGCGAGCAGCTGATTGCACTTGGTCCCGAAGACCACTTGATGGCTGTTTAGCCATTTGGAACAAGGGACCCCTTGTTCATGTCGCCCAGGTCGATTCGCGTCTCGCGCAGCATTTCGTGGCTCAGGACGCAGCGACTGGTGCTCTCCACATTTATGCTGCGATCCCTTAGGCCGCTTTCCCGGCTCCGGAGATAGTCGCATACTCCTGCTGGGGCGTCCCCTCGATCCCGCTCCCGCTGCCCGATTTCTCCATCTGTTTTCACTATCCATTGAAACATCTTAATTTTTTCTATTTAGGCAATAGATAGAAATGTAACACCTAGGTTACGACAAAAGTATAACAGACCGAGCAAAGTAGTCAGTAGAAACCTAAATCGTTATTTCAGCCACTTTATTTTCCTGATTAAACCAAAAAAATTGTTAGTTTTTTTTATTAAATATTTGTGTAGTTATTTTTGATTATTTTTAAAAATTCGGCCAATTTGGCCATACGGTTGGGGTCCAGCCGGCGGGTTCTCCATGGCCCACGCAACAAATTGAGACTTGATTGGGGCCCTGGTGATGCCGACCTCCGCGGCCTCCAAGATGGCCTCCATTCGCTCAGGGCGAAGCATGGTGGCCATCAGACGGGAGATTAACTCCTCCCTGTTGGTGCTCGGATCAGCCGCCATCGCCAGCCGGGCCAAGGCGCTGACAAACGCCCGCCGGAACCGGCGGAAGTCGGCCGATGCTTGGAAATCATCGGCCCGGTAAAATGCGCCACCACGCCCGCGTCCCCCTCGTCCTCCTTGTTTTCGCTCCGGTTTCATCTTTGAATAAAAAAAGAACGAAAACTATACACCCGTGAACAGGCATTAATTTGTTTGCTTACCTTTGTTCGTTGGTTAAAGTAAGTAAAAAGTTAAATTTTACAAATCCGCAATTGCGCCCAAAGAAAGAGATGAAAGATGAAAAAGCACGCGGTGCCAGGGGTCTATTTTTCGGGGTATCGATGTATGCGATATTCAATCGATATCGGAACTAGCTCAATATCGCAAGTGAATGGCTGCGTTCAGCAGAACAACATGATCACTGATCACTGATGGATTTCTTACGATAGCTCTGCTGAACGCACATGAACACTGATCATGATGCAAGAATTTTGCATCAGTGATCAGTGATCAGGTAGCGTAAAAAAAGTACGCTACCTTTTCTTGATACATGATACATAGCTGTTGGCGTGTATCGATAGGCGAAATATCGAAACTTATTAACAAAATAATTTTAGAAAAAACCATAAATTCGGTGGAATTCTTTATAATTGTTCAGCCATTTTTGATTTTTATGTATCCACGATAGCTGTGAGCAGTGCTGCAGTTGCGGGGGCGGGAAAAATATATATTTTCAAATTGCGCGCGCAATATTTGTTATATATTTTACTTTTATGTCGTCGAAATGTATCATGAGCGTTCAGCAGAACAAACTTGATTACTGATTACTGATCCATCAGTGATCAGTGATCATGTTGTTCTGCTGAACGCAGCCAATGGGTTCCACGTGATTATTATACCCTTGCAGAGGGTATTATAATTTCAGTCAGATGTTTGCAACGCAGTGAAGAAGACATTTCCGACCACATAAAGTATATATATTCTTGATCAGCATCAATAGCCGAGTCCATCTAGCCATGTTCGTCTGTCAGTCTGTCCGTTTCTATGCGAACTAGTCCCTCACTTTTAAAGCTATGGCGATGAAACTTTCCCGAAAGTCTTCTTTCTATTGCAGGTAGTACATATGTCGGAACGAGCCGGATTGGTCCACTATATCTTATGGCTCCATATGATTTTTGACAATGTAAAAATAACATTTTAAGTAGGCATACCTGTAAGGGTATATAAACTTCGGCTGGCCGAAATTACTTCCTTTCTTGTTTTTATTATTTATTTAATAATTGTGCTAGTTAGTTGGTTAGACTTGGACACTTTGTCTGCCTAATTAAACATAGTTTAAAGAGCGTGTCGCTTAAACAAATGAACTACCAGAAATCACTTTCTGGGACCCCGAACAGGTGTCATAAACATTAATCGAAAGTCGCCAAAGCTGCAAAAAACAAGTATGGTGCTTATTTAGAAATCCCCCATATTTTTGTTTATTTATAATTTGTTGTTAAATATCGAAAAATACAATGGGCGTGTTCAGCAGAACAACATGATACTTGATCACTGATGGATCAGTAACACAGGTACACAGCCAAAAATTTCCACGAACCATTTCAAGTTTTCCATGATATTTGGGTGCTCCTGAGTAAAAGTCCCATACAAAATTATTTTCCATCACCTACAGGTTTCGCGGTATAGCTAAGAATACAAAAAACCGATGTTTGCCGACATTTTGAATTACGTGGCCTATATAATTGGACCAACCTTTATTATTTTCGGTAGGACCTACTCTCAATACATCAAGGCATTCCTAAAAAATAGTCCCCATTGTGAACTATTGCCCATGTCTTTGGAATTCGACGCCAAAGTTGAAAATCCCAAAATTGTAGAGATTTTTCTGATGGAAAAACAATTCTGAGGATTTAATCTTGAATGGAAGTAATTTTAACTATTCATTATATTTATTGTTCATTGTATGCTTTAATTTCGGTTTAAAGCGATTTCATGAGAATATTTTTTATTGGATTTATTATACTAATAAAACCGTTTTTTTTATTTCATTATCTACTCCTAAATAGTTTTTCTATCAGAAAAATCTCTACAATTTTGGGATTTTCAACTTTGGCGTCGAATTCCAAAGACATGGGCAATAGTTCACAATGGGGACTATTTTTTAGGAATGCCTTGATGTATTGAGAGTAGGTCCTACCGAAAATAATAAAGGTTGGTCCAATTATATAGGCCACGTAATTCAAAATGTCGGCAAACATCGGTTTTTTGTATTCTTAGCTATACCGCGGAACCTGTAGGTGATGGAAAATAATTTTGTATGGGACTTTTACTCAGGAGCACCCAAATATCATGGAAAACTTGAAATGGTTCGTGGAAATTTCACAAAGTTTAATTTTGTGTTTCTGTGTAATCAGTGATCAAGTTTGTTCTGCTGAACGCTCATGATACATTGTAATGGAGTAAAAGTAAACAAATATATCAGACAGTGCGCGCGCAATTTATGGTTTTTATTCAAATTATTATGTTAATAAGTTTCGATTTTTCGACTATCGATACATGCCAGAAGCCATATCAAGAAAAGGTAGCGTACTATTCTTACGCTACATGATACCTGATCACTGATGCAAAATTCTTGCATAATGATTGGTAATCATGTGCGTTCAGCAGAACTATCGTAAGAAATCCATCAGTGGTCAGGTATCATTGTTCTGCTGAACGCGCCCATTGATTTTCAGATTGTGAAGCCCTGCTCCGAGTTTCCCACTAACGATTTGTAACCGCCTCAAGAATTTAAAATGGTAAAAAATTCAAATAATTTCCGTCTTTCCAACACTGGAAAGACGCGCTCGATAGACGTCATAGTGTAGTAACTCTGGTCACACTTTCGATAGGCAAGACTGATTGGCTCATATCGATTATTCTTTCTTTTCCGTTTTGGACTTGGTCGAGTGAGGATCTTTCCTGGATACAATTTTGGTAAGTGAAAAAGATTTTGTGGATCAGTGGTAAAAAATTTAGAAAAAAAGTGTGTGTTCGCGTTTAAATTTAATAGGAATTTGTTTGACAAAGATAGAAACGAATCTATCTTGCCTGTGCTCGCGAAAATGTTCGTCGAACGAATTCGATTGTGGATGGCCTGCTTAAACCAGCGGTCAGCAGTGTGTCAATAAGTGAAGTTAAGCAACGGTGCCATGAATTTGTTAAAGTTAGGGCTAGTACTCACCCAACAAAAAGTCGTCCAAAACATAACATTTCAAATGAAACAAAAAAAAAAAATTATTGTTGTTTTCATATGAAGTTTTTTGTTTTGAACGTCCTTTTGTTGGGTTGAGTACTAGCCCTAAAGAACTTAAAAAGCTCTGTTAAAATTAAAATAAGTTTATCTTCAGAACGGTTTATTTGAACAAACTACAATTTAACATTCCCATCTCATAACCAGCTTGTTTCATAAATGGCTTATGAGATGAAAAATTTGTAATGGTAATTTGTAATTGTAAATGGTTCGAATAAATAGTTCTGAAGATAAACTTCTTTTGACAGGACTTGTTAAGTTCTATACTTTCAAAATTCATAGAACTTTTTTGAAAAAAATTAAATACAAAGCTGGTAAGTAATGTAGACATTGCGTGTTCGTAACAACAGTTTTTTGTTTTTGTCAAGTAAAATGTTAAGCTGTTAAGTGCGAAGAGAAAGTGCTAAGAGAGTTTCGAGGAAGAGAGAGTGGTTTGCTATCGAACCTAACCTAAAATCCATTCGAACTGGTGCTGTTAACCGTGCAAACCCATGTTAACTTCATAGAAATGTAGCTGTAGCTACGTAGGTAAACGTAACAGAGCTGCAATCCGCCCTCACTCGAACCTCTCTGTCGTAAAACATGTTTGAAACATAGGTTTGCTTCAAACCGCGTGGTTTGTAGCTCGCAATTTTGTTTTCTGTGTGTTTTCCATTTTCGGTTCGAAAGGTTCAGAAAAAGTGAGTGCGCGTCGTTTTCCGCTGATTTTCCGATTTTCGCGTGTCCGCGAGCAACAACAACAAATATAACGGTTACAATATTGTTCAAAAATCATAGAAAAAATACTACATTTAAGGTAAAAAAAATTAAAACAAATTGTTAAACATATGTGTGCATAGTGAGAGTATTTCATTGGATTTAAAAAATGTAAAACAAAAAACAAACAAAAACATTTGAAAATATTGAAATATATATTTAACAAAAATCTCTAACAAATTATTTTAAACAAACAACAGTTAAAATTTAAAGAAAATAAAAAGAGAGCTAAAATAAATAAGAAAAAAAGACGCAGCATCTGCGTCATCTCGCTCTCTTTCTCTCCCTCTCTTCTCCATCCGCGATCTGTGGCGATCGCCCTGTCCCCCTCGCACGCGCACACCTTTGCCGATTTACCTGGAAAACAGGTTTGCCTTCCAACGTGTGTGCGTGTGTGGCTGTGTGTCCCAATGTGGCTTTGTGTGTGCTTCTTGGAAACCTCTTAAGTGATTTTCTTACCTGCTCAAAAGTACAACAAAAAAAAGCAATAAAAACATGTTGCAACTCCCAAACAACAACTACGAAATAGTGTGAAGCATAAATGCAATTATAACTGTGAAAAAAGGAGAGGTAGAAAAGGTGAAGAAAAGATAAAAGTGATAGAGAGGAGAAACGCTAGGAAGAATACTTAAAACTAGTATAAAACCAACAAAATACAATGAAATTACGACCAAATTAATTTAAAACATTGGAAGAAAAAATACATTAAAAAAATAGTGAAATCCCAGTGTAACTGTTAATCTGTGTTTAAAACACAAATAAACGAAGAATATTCTTAAACAAAACTTAAAAAACATCGTTTATAAAGACCAAATCACACAAAATAAATGTTAAACCTCAAGAACCCTGTAAAATGGAACTAAAAACCCCTAACCATCTTCCATAAAACTTCATAAATCTAAATATAAAAAACTAAGAGACTGTAAATACTTAAAGAACAGATCTTTAAAAACTTAAAAAAGTAAAAACTCCAAATAAACAAAAAATTCAATATCTTTCAATCAAATTTTAGCTAACCTCATCATTCTTAACCATTTTCAGTTGTTCTTCTTCGTTTTCTTGGATACCCATTAAAAGTTTCATGTGCAATAAATAATACATAATATATCCACATATAATAAAAAATAAGACATTTACCAACGCAATGGAGCGTTGCAACAACAACAACATCTGCAGCAGCTAGAAGAAGCTCAAAGAACCCTTTGGATTGCTGCAATAATAGCAAAACTTTTTTTTGCCAAAGGAAATCGGAAGTAGCTATTAAACCCACCCAAAATATAAGGAATAAACAGCAGAAGCATATAAAAATATATATAAAAAATATTGGCAAAATGAGGCGACGAATTGCCATGAAGGAGACGGCAATATTGGATGGCAGTAGTTCGAGGAGATCAACGCTAAATATTTGGAACTTTTTTCTTATCGGTAAGTTTATTTCTTTTTCCCTTGTTTGTTTATTGCTGATATGAAAATAAACCAATAAAATTTTTTAATATTTATATTTAATAACAAAGTCCAACAAAATTAAATCTTAAATTTTGGAACAATTTTTCCCATCGTCGAGTTTAATTGTTTTGTTTACGACTTTTTTAAATTTTGATAAGGCAGGTTAAGATTATTCCTGGAAAGACTATCTCATGAAATTCCAGGTATTAATCCGGGATTTTGTTATTTATAATACTAGCAATCTACAATTTATTTATTAGATTGAATTTTTATTCGAAATACGAAAGGTCTTTAATCTTTATAAATTCAGATTCTGACCCTCTTTTCCATTTACTACCGAGTAATTTCTAATTTATCCCTTGCTTCTGCGTTGTTTTTGGCACACGCATATCACAAATCAATTAAAACTTTCGGTTCCTCCTTTGACATCCCCTGTTTATGACAGGCTCCCCTTTTTTCATCAATTTTCCTTGGTATTTTCCTCCCCACCGTTTTTCCAATGTCGCTTTTGCTGTTGTCACCTTGCGACGTCACTTTAGTTTTTTGTTGATCTTTGTTGTTGCAGCTTGACGTCAGCATAAAGTTTTTTATCAGCTCCTCAAGCCTCCTCCGCAATTTTCCACCCGATTTTCCACACCCCCCTCTACGTTTCAGCAGCTCACTTTCGATCCTGTCAATTGGCAGCATTTACTGTTACCGAGAGAGCTCTCGATATTGAATCTAAACTTAAAGTACAGTCAATATTCCATAAATAAAACTATGTATTCAGAAGGATTATAAAAAAAGAAAGAAATCGATAAAACAGAGCTGTTAAAATTGTATTAATTATCAAAACGGTTGTATTTTAAAAATATCAAAAGCTTATCGATAAATTTTGTTGCAACCTTGGGTAAATCATTAATAATTTCCGAATCAGCAAGAGGAAAGCTTTTATTATGCAAGAATATTCACTGTCCCCAAGAAAAGTAGCACAAAAACAGGGGGACATAGTGGGATATAAGAAAACTTTAGTTTGGCACGCTTCAACAAAGTTTTTCCCTTCTCCACATATAATACTTTGCTTACAAAATGCTTTTTAATACTTAAAGAACTCCGGTGGATAAACAAGCAAGGGCTGGGGCTAAATTTAAATGTGAATTATATCCAGTCAATCGGGCAAATCGGTCAAGGGAACTCGAAAAGAGGAGCAGCTCCTTTATTAATTTGTCTGCGATTAGTTTTTACCCCCTCTAAAAAGATATATATTGCACCATTAACTTTATGGCGCTTCCCGCATTTTCCTCTTCGCTGTGTTTTGTGTGTGCGTAATCATTTAATAAATAAAACGTGTTGATTTGACATCTTAATTGGGCCTTTGACACGCGTTTTCTAGCGCTTTTACGGAGAACTACTCGTAAAAGTTGACTTTGCAGCTTAACTGTCAACGCCTCCGACTCAAAAAAAACAAGAATCAGAAATCAATGAACTCTCTGCGAATGGTTTTGTTGGCCTCAAGCTTCTGGGGAATTGCTCAACTCGGGGGCATTATTAGATTTGATGACAGTGGTCGAGAGGGAATACTTCCAGGGGTTGAGGGATCCGACATTAAAAACACATTAAAAGATTACCAACGAGGAGTGGGAAAACTTGAAACCTTTTGCGGCTTAGGCCAAATAATTAGGAGGCAAGGAAATAATAAACCTAATGTTTTTGCTGTAGAAAAAAATAGAACAAATCTTTCAGAAAAATAAAAACAAAATTTTATCATCGGTTTCTAAAACAGTACAGTATTTTAATCTCAAAAACTACATTTTCCAAACCATATTTCTAGTTTATTTTTAGCCACTACTTCTGTTCTTCTTCCACCCCATCTCCCTAATTTTCGTGACATTTTTCCTGTTGAGCCTTGAAGTGCCTTCCAATTTGGCTGAGTTTTCCTCGAAAAATCCTGTGTGTGTCTCAAGGAGAAAACGCAGGATATTGCTTAAGAACATCTCGAAAGGCTGTTTGCAACAATTTGTGTTCGTTTTCTTCGGGTTTTTATGTTTATTTCGTCTGCCTTTGGGTTTTATTTTCGTTTGTCTACCTGCTAACTGTCGCCCTTTTCCTTTTTTCGGTTGTCCGTGCCGCTTTCCCTTTGAGTTTTTCCACATTCATTTCATTTCCTGGCTTTTCCAAGTGCCTGCGCTCCTAAAACTTCTTTTTCCCCCCGCTTTCCCCGCTTTTCTGCTGCTGTTTTTAGCGCGTGAATTATGATTGTGGCTTAGTTTTTCTCACTTTTCCGGAGTTGTTATTGTCCCTGTTTTTTCCTTTTCCACACACACACGCTTTACCTCCTTTTCCGCTGGCCAAAAAATATCTGCAACTGCTGCAACTTTGAAATTAAAATAAATTAAACAAATATTTTGTTTGTTTCAAACATTTTTTACGTGCAAAATTCAGCGACGTGTGCGGAAATGTGTTGCCCCCCAAAAAAGGGGGAAAACCGGGTAAAAAAGAAGGTGCAGGGGCTGCAAAAAGAGACAGGTAGAAAGCACAGAGGTTAGCAACAGATGCAGTGAAATGAGAAGCGCTTTTCCTGCAGAGGAAAATTTATATATATTTTCACAATTTGCATTTGCAAAATCAAAGTTGGATTGCACGGAAAACTGGAAAAGAGACGGCCAGAGGCACTGGGATACGGATACAAAGGGGATTTTGGATACAATAAATTGGTTTAGTTAGCTGGAATTTCAGTGTCTGTTGGGGAAATATTGATATGCAAAGGTAGGAGTTAAATAAACAAAAGAAAGAGGGAAAAATGTTTAAAGAATTCATGGAAATTATTTTGATATATTTTTAAAATATAAAAAATAAAACCGAAATTAGGAAATAATCATATATGAAATCTAAAATTAAAAAAATAAATGAAAAATAATAATTTACTAAACTTAATATTTAAAATGGGTATGTTCCCCCAAATTTCTATCCCAACCCCATGGAATCAGATACAGCTTTTTGCCCCCTTACAAAATCCCTCAAAGTTTTATTTTGCTGGCGTAAAATTCGGAAAAAAAGAAACCAGTACGCATTTTTGTTTTGATGCTTTGGCATATGGAATTTATAACTCGCAAGCGGAGAATTTATATCTCTCGGTTCGTATATTTGTAGTCATGTTTATGCACTCTATATTTTTTGGCTTTTTCTTTTTGAGGTGGGTGGCGGATTTAAACCGGCAGCTGTTTAAACAACTTCCATTCACAGCCGAAATGCAGTCAGAGTATCTCAACATTAAAATGATATTGCTCGCGAGTTGCGGACACACAATAAAATGGTAAATAAAAATGATAAAAATTCAATAACATTTGCTGACTGATGACGAAGTTAGCACGATTTTTCCCTCTCTTTTTTGTTTAACCCTCCAAACGACCTCGTCATTGGTTTTGGTTACAGAAAAATTTTCCCCAACATTTGCAGAAAATAAATATTTTTCTAAAGTTTTATGCGTCGCTTTTGCTTGCTGGTTTTTATCGGCATGTCAATGATTTTTACAGTTTTTTGTCACACCAAGCCAATTTATTTCTTCGCTTTGACGTTGCTGCCCGGCATGTGCAAAATTAATTTCTATAAATATTTGCATGAAGCGTTGATAGAGAACCCGCTTTTGAATATCAATTAATGTTGATTAATCTCTGGGTTATTTGAATTTTCATTTTGCACTTAACTAGAAGCTACTGACTCAACAGCTTTTGAATATTAATTGATTTACCAAAGTATTTTTTATATATTTTTTGTTATTCTTTTTTTGTGCATTCCGAATGCGATTAAAGTTGGTTGGAAAAACGCTTGACGTGATGGCATTTCTTGACCAACTCAGCGGCGATTGTCACGCATGAATCAACGGGGGCGAACCTCACCTCAAAATCCCCTCACCCCGCTCACCTTTTGCTAATTGCGTTGGCTACTGGAATTTGGAATTGGAACCGAGGGGAATGGGTCTTGAAGACATTTCGGATCATTAGCATAGATTGTGTTGTGGGTACTTGATGATGATGCCAATAGTTTTTTGTCCACTTCTGCTGAATTTCTCTGAGAATTTCTTGATTAGATGGAATTTTTTGCCTTCTAATGCTCTTTTATAATCCACTGCATATGGTTAAATTTTAACGAATTTATTTACACCTAAGTTGAAATATTCTTCAATTCAAAATAAATCCTCAGGTTTAAGCTCTTTATACATTTGGGATTATACATTATACATCTTGAAAAATCGTTCAAATTTATATTTAATTGAAATACTTAAATTCCACTTCTTAAAAAATATTTATTTCGGTTTTGTTCAACCACTTTTCATATTTATTCTGTTTATTAATAAAAACATTTATTTATATATCCCTAAAGAAGGTTTGCTGCCTTTTGAAGAGCATTTTTCATTCGCCCACATATCTGTGGGTTCTTTTGTATGTTTATTTTTTCTGTATTTTGCGTTACTTATTCCTACCCTTTCAGCACTTTTTTCCCGACTCGTTTCTTTTTTTTTTGCCCATGCTGTTTTTATTTATATATATAATTCTTTCTTTAACTGCTTCAACTTTTCTTTGGCTTCTGTTTGCCGATTTCTGCTTTCAGTTCTCCTTTTTGCCTTTTGTTGGCTTCTTTATTGGGGATTGCTTTTTGCTCTTTCGCTTTCAAATGAGCCAAAGAGAAAAAATCAGAAAAGGCTGGGGCCAAAAAGAAAAAATGAAGGGGCAGTCTGCTCTAATTTGTATGCGTAACATGTCAAAAATCGTTGTGGTCAATACACTGATTGCTTTTGCATGTATCTTTATCTGGATCTGAATTTGAATCTGAATCTGGATCCGTATCGGTATCTGTATTTTGGGTATCGCTATCGGAGTATCTCAGCCTGAACAAACGCATCGCAGTATCTTCTCTTTTTTGGCCACTCGCACGTTTCATGTTTCGCTGATAAATTTATGGCTGACTGTTTTTCGCCACTGGTTTTTTCTCCTTGATTGGAGTTAGCGGGTTAAGTGGACTTGGGTCTTTAAGGGGTTAAGGCGAGTTGGGTTCAGGTTGAAGAAGGTTTTTCTAAGAGGGTGGAGTCTCTATGGAGAAGTTGGCCAAGTCTAGATCAACTGGGATGAGCTGAAGATGAAGAGGGTTCTTTTTTTGGGATTTTCGGGAGTTGTTAGGTACTTAAGAAATTAAAAAGATTGTTTTCCGACACTTAAAAAAATATAAGATTGATAAAAAGTTCTTGGAAAAATAAATTTTTTGAGGAATTATACGTTTTTTAAACTTGTACTTATATTAAAAAAAAAAAAAGGTATTAATAAACAATTTTAAAGAATTTAAATAATAAAACTTAAAATATTTATTATTTTTAAATCAAGTTAAAAGTAGTTTAATATTTTATCATAATGGCAAAATATTTTTACTACCCCATGGCTTCTTTTCCAAATGCCATAATAATATTATTCAAAAAATCCCTAGGCAATGCTCAATCCGCCTAAATAAATAGATTAATTAGACCTCATCCGAATGTTTCAATTTCGCAGTCACAAAACCGAAACCCTGAAGGCACAAAACCTTAACCCTCTGCAACCCCCCGTGCTGGCTAAAACCTCATAATGATCGTTTAGCACTCGAATTTGTTCGAATCGCTGTGGAACAGGGAAAAGAACAACAAAGGCGGTGGAAAATATGTGTAAAGTTTTCCCCGCGGGCTGCTCAACCCTTGGTGGAAAATTGAAGACACCGAAATCAGTGCATCCCTTAACCCACTACACCCCCTGAAAAATGCAATCCCCCTTTCGGTTCAATCCAATCCAATTCTATGCTTTTGTTACTTTTGCCGGGTTTCTCAAGCATATCAATTCGCTTTTTTAGGGTTGTGCATCTGTCTGAAAGAAAAACACGGGGGTTAAGGGGGGCTTAGGGGGTTAAAGGGGATTCTCTGTCTGAGAGAAATGCAAAGCAACATTGTAGAAATTACACAAAATGAACTGTGAAAACCTTTTTTTGTAAAACGCATTTCGTTTCCAGCGTTTAAGTCGTCACACGGGGGTTAAAATACCCCACCGTCCCTCTTCCCTTTTGACACGCCCATTACGAATGGTAAAAGGAATATAAAATTTTACGCTATGCAAAACATTTTTCTAATCAAACATTCCATTTCATTTGCCCAATCGAGAGGAAGAGGGGTAGGATTTATCCCAAGGGTGGCTCTGTGTTTTAAGGGTTTTTGTCTTTGGCCACAGTTCAAGTTTTAATTTCGTGTCTCAAGTGTAAAAACTCATTTGAAATCCGGCTGTGCCGACTGTCATCCCAAAAAAAAACACCCCTTGTAATGCTCATTTGGTCGACAGAAATTAAGACCCGATGAAAATATTTCAACAAATAATAAATTCTTAAACTGGATATTAAAAAAAGAAGGTGGAATATAAATTTGCAACCCCCAAACGAATCGATCAGTCGGCAACCCCCAAAAGTGTTGTTATTAATTTCACTTGGCACTCGGAATATATTTTTATTTGTTTTTTACGCATTGCACAAAATTGATTTCACTACGGAATCAAACAGAAAACACAAACGGAAAAAGGAAAATGGTATGGTGGGGCAAAAAACCTGCGGGAAAAGTGTAAAAAATTGCATTTCCTTATTTCCATTTTTAATCATTTCGCCAATATTTTTTCTATCCATTGTTTGTCGTCTGCATTTATTATATAACACTCATTGCACTCTCCGTGAATCTTCCATCCCTTGGCTCGATTTATTTTAAAATTTTCTGATATTCAACTTTTTTTCTATGGCCTTTCGTTTTCAATGGGGGTGAGCAAAAAATAAAAAGTGTGTATTTTTATTGAGTTTCATTGAAGCGCATGAAATGGCAATAAAAGTCTATGAATGGGATAAAAACCCAGCTCTTTATCCCCGCACTTTTTCACTTGTTAATTTTTGAATTATAAATGGAAATACAGAGCAATGTGCTTTTAATTAAAAACTTTAAAGTTTCCTTAATCAAACGGGTGGGAGAGTTCAAGTCGAGGGGTTAAATTAATCTGCAAGTCGCGGAAGAAGAATAAGAAAATGTAGAAAATTGGGGAGAGAAAAGTTGCCTCAATAAATTAAGCATGAATTATGAATGCGTTAAATAATTGTTGCTAAGCTGGGTTTAAAGATCAAAATGATTAATGTAAATTATGAGCCGGATCAAATTTCAATTTATGTTTATGACTTCAAACGAAAACTTTGTTGGGAATTAGACATTGAGAATAAATCAAATGGAATTTACCTCTTTAATTAATTTCATCATTATTGTGTAATTTATCTGGGCAAAGAAGTAAATAATTGATGCATTTTAATGGATTTATGAGTTTATTTCCCAGCTTGCGTGTTTATTCAAATTTAAATCTAATATCCCATTTCGCATCCATTAAGTGCTTTTCATTATTAGCTACTTCACATTTAATTTGGATGGAAAATATTTTTTAAAACCCCCATAAACTTGAGGAGAAAGCTTTAAATATTTATTTGCACTCACTAATCACCTGCCAAAAGTGGAAAAGCCGCTGACAAATGATGGTTGCTTGAGTGTCAGGTTCTTTAACAAAAAATTAATACCAGAAAGAATACAAATAAAATGGGGAAGGCAAATAAAACGCCATGAATTCAATTGACAACCCAAAAAAGGCGGGGTGGCACCCAAAAAAAAAAATCAATTTCCAGTGAAAATGTATGTGAAACATTTTTTCGGCGCCAATTTGACTTCGTCTTCGCCCTTATTTCCCCCACCGAATTTTTCCTTCTTCTTTGTCTGGCAATGAAAATGTGCTTGTAATAATAACTTTGTGCGGGGGGAGTTTCGGGGGAAATTCGGGTTGGCTTTTGCGGCTATAGAAAGCTAAATTCAAGGACAAACAAACAGAAAAGTGAAGTCAAACAGTTTCTTTTCCGACTTCTTACTATAACCCCCTCTTTTTCCTGATTTTTCCTTGGCTTTTCGGTGCTGGCAAACATTTTCCCCTTCGGGCCAAAAAAAACAGGAATAACTCTGCTTAAAAGTTCTAGGCTGTATTCACTGGTCTTCTTTTTTCTCTGTTTAAGTAATTTTCATTACACTTACCTCAAGGCAGGGAAAGTGCACTGGAAATATTTATTTGAAGGTATCGGTTATTACTATAAAATAGTTGCCATTTTAAATGAAACGAGTGAACCAAAAACAAAACCCGAAATACAAAATAATAACTATGATTAAGTTGATACAATAGTCAACGATCATTAATAAAAAAATAAAATATATTGAAAAATATATTGTTCGGTTTATTTTCAAACTCTAAATTATTTTGTTTTTCCTAAACTAAAATATTTTTAAAATGTTTTCATCTTTTTTCCAAGTGCCCAAAGCCCCCTGAAAAACCCTGGCAATGTTCTAGTAGGCTGAATAAATTTAGGAATGGTTTTGGCAAAGGGAATTTCAGTTTCAGCAAGGGCAGCAATAAATTTTAAAGACGCCTCCAGGGCAATTTTAAAGCCTAATTTCCATTTTGGGGTGGGCACAAAAATTGAAGGTAAACGTGGAGTGCGGAGGTTCTGTTGTGGGGCAGGTCTAATCTAAGTTGAAAAACTTTTCGCCTACCTTGAGCAAAAGTCTGGGAAATGGAGAGGAACTACTTTGCGTAATTATGTCAATTGCCATTAGGGAAATGTCTGAGGGGGGATGTGCTGGGAAAATACCCTTAAACCTCCCATTTAAACACCCTGCTTTGGCAGTCATCGATATGTTGGGAGCCCCTTCCTCGAATTTTCCTGTCTGTGTGTTTTGTCCTTTGATTTCCATCTACTCGAGGAATATGTCTTTGTCTGCCCTTCCAAGTAGAAAGCTGGTGGGCTGATTTTGTGGATGGGTGGGTGGCTCTTTAGGGGTGCCTGTGCTAACCAGCATAATCCTTAACACTTCAAGGACGAAGAGGGTAAAACAAAATCGCTGTTGCGTGCCCAAAGACATTCCAGCCAAAATACGCTTTAATAGTGCCACAAAATCAATCAAAAGTCAGTTTGCGATAGCAAAAAGGGGATTGAAAATGGTGGTAGAAGAGCCTGATTAACAAACATGCCACCGAAAACGTTTGCCATTAATTTTGCACATAATTGAAAATGGATTGCACACGCGTAAAAAATATCAAAAAGACGGCTGGCGAAAATATCCACTAAATTAAAAAATAAAATTTACCTTTAAGCATTACACAGTTTTTTTTTTGCGCGTCAAAAGCTTATTAAATATAAATTAATTTCAATTAATTTGTCATTTGTGAAGGTGGTGAGGCTTCACTATCCATAAGCAACTGATTTTAATGCTGATTCAATAAAGGGGAATATTAGCTTTTGGTTAACTTGGGGTTAATAAAATAATTAATTGGTTTAAATAAATAATAGTCATTTCCTAATTTTCTTTAAAATATATTTAATTGAATTTAGTTAAACTAAAAATTGATAGATATTAGGTAACCCCGATTAATAATATTTTTTAGGGTATTCAGAGTGCCTCGAATGCACTACTCGTATTAAATTTCATAAATGAAATGCATTTTAATTAATTTTGCACAATTTGATGCGTTTGTCAGAGTCTGTGAATGTCCTTCAACTCCCACCCACCCACTCCGCCCACTTTGTTGTGTTTGTCAATGTTTACATAAATATTTAATAGACCAGATAAATTTCAATGAATTGACTTTGCAACAGACACTTTAGCCTTTTTAATGCCAGACATAAGCAAATTAATTTATTTATTTGCAAAGATAAAAGCATGCCTTGTTTGTTGGCAAATTATTTATAAATTAAACATGTAACCGGGATATTCTAGGTTTTTATTTGCCCATAATGCGTGTTTATTTTGCTTGTTTAATTAGAACTAAAAATCTATAGATGGCTGGTGCATTCGTTTTGGTTTTTTTTGTGTTCCGAGCACAGAGAATAATTCAATTATGCGAGCTGAAAATGGCGAAAAGAAAATATTTGGAAATAATTCATAGAAATTCCTTTTACGCTGTTCGAATCTTTATTTCTTATTTGTTTTTTGCACAAATTTAAACTGTGCAAAGCCAAAAATTATGTGCATTTTTTATGCAAAATATAATTGCCAAAAGCTTTAAAGATTTGCGTGAATATTTAATGAACGTTCAATGCACATTCAAGGTTTTATTGGGGTAAACGAAAGTGCTGAAAGCTTTGCAAAAAAAGAAAATAATTTAAATGCCAATTGTATGTTGTTTAAATTTCAATTTAAAGTCGTTATTTTCGGTAATTTGTGCTTAAAAATAATTTGTATAAAATATTGAGTTCTAAATTAAATTTCCTAACAATTTAGCAGCCATAAAAGTGTCTTTCTGGCAAATTTGCAAGATCTCAGCCACAAAAAAACTGGCCACAATTTAGTGGTTTTATTATTGCTTAATTTGTGCCTTTTTTAACAGCAAAGCGTAAAAAATATTGCACTAGAATGCTAATTAATTCATTGTTGGTAGATTTTTTATGCCCCCAGCGACAAGACGGAAATAAAAGCGAAGAACTTTTCCCTTTGCAGCCAGCGAGAATTAATAAATAAACAAATTGCAAATATTTGGTATTCTTCACTATTGTTTATTAGCGGAATGTATAAATATTTAAGAGGCTCTAAGCAATTGCGATGACGTGCCTCACCTTCTAATTATATGTGGCCCACTTCGTAAGGTTTATTCTTCTTGTTCGTTACAAATTTTGAAATGAACCCGAACTCTGGGAGAGAAAGCAAACAATAAACAAAAGCATAAAATTGTCGGTGTAAATGGGGTTTATTACAGCACACAAACACGAAGGGAGAACCTGTATATACGGGGAGTGCAGCTGTCCAAGCAGAAAAGCGAGAAAAGGTGTGAAAATTAAGGGCAGCACCTGGAGAAAATGTGGCCAGGCATCGATAGGTACACAGAAAACAAATGGAAGGGATGTGATATGTTATTTTATATATCGTTTTAATAAGCAGAAAATATACTTCTTTAAATATTTATTTGATATTATCAATAACAATTCTTTAATCAAAAAATTGTGATTAAAATCAGCGTTTCAATATTCTTTCTATGAACAAAATAAACTATTCTGTCCATAAATTCTCATAATAAAAAATTATAAATTATGTGATTCATTGCATAAAATATTCTTTGTGTAAACAGCAAATTGCGAATCAATTGGTTGCCCCACTTTATAAGCCGAGTACAGTCCTAACAGTATTTTTTTCTGTTCCAAGCAACAGTCACTGTAATCTTCAAAGGTAATGAACACTGTACGTGACTTGCGCTTGATTTATAACTGTAAAAAGAATGTCACAAGCGAAGAAATAAATGAAATAAAATAAGAGAACATACAAGAAGTGTTGTAAGAAGTGGCTCAAAGAATCAGTGGGAAAACGGTAGTTGTTGCTGGTTTTGCTTAGTCAGTTTATGTTTATCGCCGAAGCATTGCGAGAAGAACGAGAAGACTGGAGACTCTGAAGACTCTCTTCATCCCCCGTGACACTTAAAAACTCATTAGCCAACGAAAAAAAATGGGAAAACAGCAAAAGAACCAGAAAAGAGGAAGCGGAATACAGCTAAATTGTCAACTTGTTGCGCCAGCCACGCCCACACAAACACAAATGGGAAAACACATCCAATCATAACGCCTATAAACCGCAAAAAAAAGAACACAGAAAAAACAGGGAAATAGAAAACTAACAAAAAGTGGCAAAAGCCTTCCAGCAGCTGCCCAAAACACTTGGCCAACAGTTTAGTAAACCTCGTTCTCTTCACTTTACTTTTATACACTTCTCTTTATTTAAAAAATCTAAAAACCTTATATGAATATTATATTAAAATATATTAATTAAATTAAAGAAAACTGAAAGTTTAAGATTTTTTATAATATTTTTTCTATTCTTTTTGAAAACATTTTTCCAATTTCTTAAAAGTTGTTAAACAGAAATGTTAGCTTGACATATCCAAAAAAAATGAGAAACTTCATAAATACCTATGAAACGATCTTCATAAGAAATACTACTTCCTAACTATCAAAAGGGTATTTAGAAATTCGGCTATACTATTTTTCTGGGATTTCTATGTCAGCTTTGCTGTTTGAGTGCCACCAATGCTAAATCCACTTGTCAAATGCAGGCTCTCCAAAAGCGAGGGAAACATTTTTCGGGGCGGGACAGATTGAGAGGGTGGAGATTCTGGGGGCTCCAGATGGAAAGCTGGACAGAGAAGACCGGAGAATTAAGTGGAGAAAGGAGCCGGAGATGCGCCGCTGACATTTTCGCCTTAAGAGTGTCAAAACAAAACTATTTATTTCCCTCACTCGCTGCGACAAAGACAAAGAGAGCATTCCCTTTGCCCACTTTCTCCCCCTCGTTGCATTTCTTTTTAAATTGCGGCGACATTGAAATTAAATTGTCTGTGTGCAGTCTCAAATACAAAAAATGAGGGGGAAGTTGAGCACAAAATAAATGCTCCCATGCGGCAATGAAGAATTATTCGTAGAGTCGGCAAGATCTCATATCTAAATTGCCAGCTTTGCTATTTTTGTGCACGCTTTTTAGCCAAAAGAATTGCCAATTTGGAGTGATAAAATTTATTATGAATGAGTTTAAAGAAATGTACGTTTTATTTGAAGTTTTTCTGTTCATAAAAATGTTATTTGCTTTATTTAATGGCTGAATTATTCATTTGATGAAGAGCTAACAAAGCTTTTGCAGAAAAACGTAGCACAAAAAAGTAGCTACACATAAGCAGATTAAAAATAAATTGGTTCGATTATGTATATTTACCAATTATTGTTCATTTAATATCAAACAAATAAAAGCAGAAATAATGGAATTATTCAAGTATTATATTAATTTAAATTGCCTAAAAATACAGATTCTTTTTAAAGTCTTTTTTTTAGGTCTTTGAATTTAGTTTAAAATATTATCCTCAAAAGTAGTTTTACGGTTTTCTTCAAATGAAAATGTGGAAAATCAAAAAAAAAAAGACAACCAGCAACTTGCAACTGGCAACATGCAACTTGTGTTGCTGCCGCCGCTTACTTTAAGTGGCTTTTCTGCTGCTGTGGCAAAATAACTGGAAAAAGCATCAGCCACACGAGGGGCGAAGGGGCGTGGCAGTGGGTGGCTATATTAGCAGGGGGATTCGCATGCGAGGGAGTGAGTGAGATGGCAGGATGAGAAACAGCAAAATTGACAAGCGCAACATTGAAATTGCTACAATGACAAACTGCAATGTGGCACAGTGGGTGCAAAAGGGGGGTAGGGGTAGGGGAGGGGGGTTGATGCTGGTGCGAAAGAGAGGGCACGATGCAGTGCCACTTGACAGAGACGAATGGTGAAAGGGAGAGGGGACTAGTGCGGTGCGAGGGAGAGGCAAGAAGTGCTGCACGTGCGTCTCTGCCACACAGACATTTAAATATAAACCGAAGATTGCCGCAGATGCTACTGGTACACTTGAAGAAAATCTTTAAGGGTTCAAAAATATTCATTAAAAAAGTGCATTAATAAATTAAATTAGTTCTAGTCACCAACAAACATTTTTTCAGATCTAAAATATTTAGTATTAATATTTTGTGGCATTTTGGGGTCATCAATTTAATCTTATTACGCAATTGTGAATTATTTACGAATTTCGGTTTTATTTTAGATTCTTATGTCAAGCAGTTTTACCTGCCCTTTCAACTTCCCGTTTAAAATATGTGTACTTTATAGTAATCATAGATTGTAGTTGTTAATGAAATGGACTTTAAATTACTCAATTCTTATAGAAATACAAATATTTAAAATACAAATTCTTTTCCAGTGCTCAAGTGGGGGAATTGAAAAATCTACACCAAGTTGATGAGATGGGGGGCGGCTGAAAAGGGGGCGGGGAGCTCTGAGTAGGTGGCAGGGCATGTTTAATTAATGCAAAGTAAATAAGAAAAACGAAGGAGACGCCAGAGGAAACCGACGAAATTGATTGAGGAATGTTCCACAGAGCAAAGGGAAGGGAGTAAAGGGGAGGGGAAAATGCATACCCCCTTTTCCCCACCCTGTCTTCCTGTTGCATTGTTTTCCTGGCTATTTATAAAGTTCAGCTTCCTTCTCAGCCGCCCGTAGATCGAGCAAAAATTGCTGGTAAATTGGTTTTTGGTGTTTTATGGTCGAAAATTCCCGGGGATGAAAGACAGTTCCGTAATTGCTGTGGGTTCCATTCGCAAGCTAAAGATTGTGACAAACGAAATATCTGCTCTAAACGTGTGTGATTATAATTTATGCAGAAACATCGATTAATTCTCAAGAGATAATTGCGCTGACATCATAATTATTCATTCAGTCTCTTGACATTCCGAATGAACTTTATTCGAAAGCGAGAGGTATAAATCTGAAATTCAACGATAATATTGCATAAATCGCATATCGCATACTTGCATATTAATATCTTAAAGGTTAACTTAAATGTTTTCAGGATATTTAACCTTAAAAAATTCACGTATTGGGTTTTGTATTACATAAAACAAATTTTTAACGACCTTTCTTTTAGTAATTAAATACTATTTTATATTACCACATAACTTTCCACATTTATATAAATTTAATTGATCCAATTTCTCACAAATATAAACTAATTATTTATTTTTTTCCATCTCATTTTAGGTAAGTCCAGTGAATGATGCGAAATGAAAAAAAAACCGCAAAAAAGGCCTTGTGAAAGGTTTTTTATTATGACTATCGTTGTAAGTTTTTCCATTTCATTTTGTTTAATTAACAATGCTTTTCCAAGATTTATGAATTATTTTCACAGCTAAAAAAAGAAAGTGCCAACTAAAATAGCTGAATAGGAGTACAGAAATAACTAAACAACTAAAAATATTTCTCTATTACAAAAGCGAAAAAGTAAAAGTTGTCGTCGCTCCATCTCTGTGTTTTTTGCCCCCTCTTTTTACTAAGTAGCTTTCAGCAGCTGCTCTAAATGTAATTGTAATTGGCAGAAAAAAATTGAGAGAGAAACATAAATAAATCCTAATCAAGTGTAACCAAAAGAGGAAAAGAGGAGTAAATCAGATTAAAGCGTAGCGGAAAAAAAATAAAATTAGTTTCTCTGCTGCTTTATTAATGGATGCGACAGACATCAATCTCCTCATCTTCGTCACATGCGTAAAGCTCATTTTATTCATGACAAATAACCCCCTGAAAACCCCTGAACACCTCCCTTCTAAACAAGCTATCTTCGAGTTCAAATTTCGAAATTCGAAACGCTGCAAAAGGAGAAATGCTCGGAGTTTGCTATCGGTTTCATCTCAGCACAGTGGCCATCATTGATATGAGTCTTAGCCCCGCTTAACCCCCTCTCAGCCACCACCCCTGACTCCCTTTAACCCCCCATCGCAGCTCTCGAATCAATGATGCGCAATAATTAGCGCAGCTATCGTTCGTTCCTGGAAGTTTACACGATCTTCTCTCTGGGTTTTTCCTTTTTCACCACCCCACCCCCTGAACATCCCCTTTGACGTCTTTCAAATCAAAAACAGATGCATCCAGTGAATTTTCCCCCATGCTGCTACTGCTGCATTCGGAAAATCAGCAATGATTTTTCCCGCTTTCCCATCGTTCGGCAAAACATTTGCAAATTTGCTAAAGCAGCGAAAAATCTTCTCTGCTCTTTATTTTGCTTGAACTTGTTCGCCATTAGCTGATTATTTGGTGGCGAAATAGAGAATCAATTTACAAGCTAAATTTATAGACACGTTTTACGGAAAAGCAATGCATATGCAAATTTTTATTATAATAAAAATAAATATAAAATTTTTTAACTCTCTTTTAAGTTATCCTATTATTATTTTAAAAATCTGCAAGTGCAAAAGTAAGTTTATTTATGTTTAAAAAATGTTTGCATTGCATTTTGTATAAAATAATAATAATAATTAAAACGAGGTTTTAAATATTTTGTTTTTTTTTTATTGAGAACCTATTCCTCTAATGAAACCAAATTAAATTTTCCATTTAATTTCATCTCTGAGTTTCATTCAGAAGTTTGGCCCCCCAGAAGCCGTTTCGTAAATCAGAAAATGCAATGCACTCTGCATTTCCCCATTAGACCCCTTTCCCCACCCCTGGATTTCTCTTCTGTTTTCCAAACTCGCACCAAATTCGCGCATAAACAATTGACCCATGGTGGTACATGACCCCCCTCCATTTTCCTGTACCCCACTCATGTGTTTTCCCCTTTGGGCGACCAAATAACCGCAAATGTACAGGCAATAAAATGGCTCATCTGCCATGGTTGGCATTCTGCGATGTCCTTGCTGAGCCACGCCCCTCAGCCCACTTTTTAGACCCCCCGTTTCGCCGCCTTCCGTTGCTTGTTTGCCAAATGCCAAGCATCATCATAATAATTATGGCAAAAATCGTCGCTGTCAATGGACACATGTACATGGGTGGGTGCAAAAGGGGGTTTGGGTGTTAAGTGGGCTGAAAGGATGCCACTTCAAAATGGCTGCCAACATTCGATGCTCTCTCGAAGCCAAGTGGGTGGTTTTCTGATGAGAGACCCCTCAACCCAACCACATACAAAACCACAATTTCATGCGAATTTTCACAAGGACCACGCCCACTCCGCTGCATTCACCGCCCCCAACCTTTCATCCCTTTCACTTTTATTTTTGCGGCCCCCATTTTTGCATTTTTCGGAATGCGTGTCGCGTAAAATTTTCTTTCTGCTGCTGCACTTTTTTTTTTGTTTTCGGTTGCTGTGTTTTTGGTGACTGCCAATTTGCCTGCCTGCCACGCCCCCCATTTTCCCACTCTTCACAGCAAGCCAAACAAATGTGACATACAAAATGCTTTGGCCCCCCGAAAATTGAGTGGGAAAAACAGGAGAATGATGTTCCTTTAACATACCAATTTTTTTCGGTTGGGGGATTTTCGGTTGGCCGCTTGTCATTTTTGCACCATAAACTCGATAATTTACACTTTTTTCGATGTAGCCTCCAGTTTTTGGCAACAGTTTTTACCTTTTATCATCGTTTTTATATATTATTTTTTATCACAAGTTTTGTGCAAGATATTAATTCCTTTAAATTTTTGTTAATACTTTAAAAGGTTTTTATTACGAAAAATATTTTCCTAATTAATTTTTTTGTTAAGTGTTTTTTATTTAATACACTTTAATCTCTTGTTTTTAGTTTTAACCGCAGTGCATCTGTCAAGAGATTTCACTTCACCTGCATTGTTGGCTTAAGATAAGAAAATGCTTTTAAAATGTTGTTTTCCCACACGCACTAAAAAAAAAGAAGAGGTGAAGAGAGATAAAAAGACGGAAAAT
Source organism: Drosophila takahashii (assembly GCF_030179915.1). Classification (NCBI taxonomy): domain Eukaryota; kingdom Metazoa; phylum Arthropoda; class Insecta; order Diptera; family Drosophilidae; genus Drosophila; species Drosophila takahashii. The sequence continues at coordinate 1,761,402 of NC_091678.1, read as the reverse complement.
AAAAAAGCTCAACCAAAAGTTGATAGAAATCTGTTGACTGTTTTTTTTTTCGTCTGTTTCCCATGATGTTTCCTCTTATTGTGTACAAATGTCATTAGGTCTTTTCCTCTCTATCTGGCTATTGTCCTCTTTTTCTGTTCCTATCTCGTTCTGCCGCTTACAAAGAATGCAACAATGCTGTGTAGAATTTTCCTTCTAAGCTGCTAAAGTTTTTCCTACTTTTCTAATCTTGTGGCAAGTGCATTTTTGTGTGCCGCTCGCCATTTCTTTCTCGCCCCCATCTAGCCGTCTCGTTCGGCGTGTGAGTAACTGCCAGCAGATTGACACACAAACACAATTACAGCGATCACGACACACAATTTTACAAATCAAAAAACCAAAGATAAAACCAAGGAACAAATCTGTAAAAAATAAAAGATACAATTTCGGCTTCCAGCTACAAAAAATTGAATTTCGAGCTTAGTTTATCGAATTGCAACCATAAAGAACTGAATGCAATAAGCATAGATGGCAAAAACATATGATGGAAAATAAAATAATAATCCAAAGTGCATTCTTTAAATTTCAAATATTTCTTTATAAAATCTTTAAAAATTTTCTGATCTGCAAATACAATAAAATATTCTTTTGGCTTAGTCAGCTTGACATTGCTACTAAATATTACCAAAAAAAAATTCTTCTCAAACTTACAAAAGCTACCGAAAAATAATAAAAAGCTAACGAACAAAAATATATTTCGTGGCTTAGTCAGCCGCCTATTTTGACCAACTTTAGATGGCACACATAATAATAATAAAGTTTATAATTATAAAACCAAACGAGCCGACATTTCCGCTTTTTAGAGTGAGTCACAAAATTGCGAAAACCCCGCAGAAAAAGAAACTTTCTGTTTAAACATTTGGCTTTAAAGTCGGTGTTAATGAGTCACAATTCTGTTCAAGTTAAATAAGAAAGGCTAAAATATGGCACAAATTTAAAACAGCTTCTTTAAGATGCTGTGGGTGTTCTGGGGAAAAACCGTGTCAAGTCTGGAAATTCGTTCGTTCAGGTGGGCGTTCGAAAAAGGGGGCGTGACGGGTGTCTGTCTGCCAAAAGAAAAGAAAAAAATACTTTTCTCTCGCTTTTCACGTGCGCGTCATGCATATTAAGAGGAAAATGGGATGTTGAATGGGGGAATGGGTTCAGGAAAATCAGGAAGAGGAAGCACACTACACATATGCGTGCGAGTGCAAGAGAGAGGGGCTGCGCGAGGGAGAGAAAGAGAGGGAAGGAGTCAAACGAGTGCATTCAAATATTAAAAAACACCTCAGGATAGCAGGTTAAAGAGGTGCCAAGAAGAGGAGAAGGAAAATGGGGGGAAAACTGGGGGATCTGTCAACCGGGAGGCGTAAAAAAGGGGGCGTGGCACTTAGCCGAAATTAACTAAAGTTGTGTTCGCCACTTTTGTTGCTGAAAAACTGAAAAACTGCAACTGATGACAGTTGAAAAGCGCGAAAAGCTACGAAAAGCGCAGCTGGACACGGGGAAAATGCGAAGTACTAACCCCCCACCCATCCCCCCTGTAAGCAAACTCCACTGCCTTACTCATTTTCCACTATTTTCCCCCATCTCTTTGTCACCATTTTCATTTGCCAAAGTGAAAAATAATTAAAAAGGCGTTAAAAATGGCAACCAACTAAGCGGCCGCCCGGGAAAAACGGGGGAAAATGCTGGGGAAAAACGGACCAAGGACCAAGATATCCTGAGAAAGGGAAACCCTTTTTAACCCAGCCGTTTTGGCGTTGACACTTTAAATCATTTTGGTGTTGGCCCAGGATATTTTAATTATTAAATGCAAAGGATCCGCAGGATTTTCCAGGATGCCACACGAGAAGAAAATGCAACAGGAAGGGGGTGGAGAAAAGCGGCGGACGTCACGCGTGGAAATTGCCGAGAAACGCCTGCGGCGATACCTCTATCTTTATCTAAAGGAAAAGCAAAATTAGAGCAAAGGCTGTTGGAAAAACCGGGAAAAGTGCGAAAGGAAGAAAACTCACCTGCTGTGAAATCTCAGCTGCAGGTGCAGATTGTTTACCAAGGACCAAACAGGAAGTATTTAGAGCAGATGCAGATGCAAAGTCTAGAAAAAACTGGGAAATTATACCAATAAAACGAATGTTAAACACCTAATTTTATACAATTTTTATAATTCAAAAAGTCAAATAAATTAATATTTAAATATTATTTATTGAATTTTAACATTTATATATTTTTAATTTTAACTCAGCAAAAAAATGATTATCTCATTTATTTAATTTAAAGTATTTTTTTTAACAAGTAAGCAGATCTTCGATAAATCCTTTAAATTATGTAAATTAATTTGCGGGGCTTACTGGACATTAGGAAATACCCTCTAAATTTCCTACAAAATATGTCGCTGGATAAAAAATAGAATACCTTTTTTACCCGCAATTACTGTGCAGAAAAAAAAGAAAAGTGAAAAGCGAGCGCAGTGAAAGCGAGAAAATCTAAACGCAAATGGAGCGACAAGGATGCTGAGCCAAGGATAAGCAGCAAGATGAAGCCCGGGGCCTCCTAGTCGAGTGAAAGAAAACGGGGGAAACGGGGCTGGGGAAAATCATAGGGGGGAAAATCCCAGGTAGCCCAAGGATTTGTTGGGTGCCATAACAAAGTGTCTGCCTCTCACTCAAGGATCCTCCTTGGCTTTTCCTTGTTTATTTTTCTACTTCTTCTTCTTTTTTCTTTTTTTTTGTGGAAAAATGATGGACACGAGACAACGGAGGACAGGCCACATCATTTTCTAATTTGTAACTAATTCCCCGGGCAAGCTACAAAATTCTCCCATAAATTATAAATTTCGAATTTCCATTTCTTTTTGGGGACTTTAAGGCGCAATTAGCATTAGCCTCGCATTGGGAATTCTTGGGATCTCTTCTCTTTTTTTCGTTTTGCCCTTTGTCTCTGTGACCCATCAAATGCCTATCAGCAGCAGGTCAAAATCGGAATTGCCTGAATTTACATAATTCTATAAAATTCCCATTAGAGCCAGTCGATGACCAAAAATATCTCGAGGAGCCCATAAAATGACTAATTAACTTTAAGCGTCTTTTGGCTCTTATTTTTCGTTGCCTCGTTCGACTTCTTTTGTTAATGATGATTTCGGTTACACCTGCTCTTCGGTTTGCATTTCATAAGTGTATGTACGGTATATGTGGATGTGAGCCGTAAATATCAAATTTTTGAGACATTGGCTTATTATCTGGCGGTTTCATAATCGCTCAAAACCTGTCCCCCAAACAAAGCATAACAGAAATATCTGTTTTATTTGGCCAATGCGAAGATTTCAATGCCCTAGACAATAAAGACTTCAATACAATTCAACAGAAAATATGACATAACATGAAATCATAACAAGATTGTAAGGAATTTGAATAAAAATAGTTATTGTGTTTATCAAAACGGGATTTGAAAAAATTCTTACAATTAAATAAAACTGTATTATAACTAAAAATCGGATTATATAAAACAACAATAATCATTAAAAAAAAAATGTTTTTAATTTTAAAAAAGTTTGTTTTTCATATAATCCAATGTCTAATTATAATTGTGTTTATTTCTATCGTAAAAAACACTAAACATCTCTTCAAACTACTCAAATCATTTTCAAATGTTATCATGCCCCTTGTCTTGAAGCACCATTAAAATATAAACAAGAGAGAACGCTATAGTCGGGTTGGTGTCCCGACTATCTAATACCCGTCACTCCGCTAAAGGGAGTGCGAACGCTGTGTCGGGTTGGTGTCCCGACTAATAATCGTAACTCAGCTAAAGGGAGTGCGAGGGAGATAGATATATGTTGACAATTTATAAATCGTATAACTTTTTAATGAATGGTCCGATTTGAAAAATGTCTTCTACATTTCGATAGGTATAAATATACACAACAAAATTGCATTTATACTTCTCGGAAATCTTTAAAGATGTGGGCGCAGGACCCATTTTAAAATCATTAGTGGGCGATTGTGGGCGTTAGAGGGGGCGTGGCGCTCGGCTAAAATAAACTTGCGCTGCGTAGGAAGCCAAAGAATATGTGTGGGAAATCTCAACCTGCTAGCTTTTGTAGTTTCTGAGATCTCAGCGTTCATACAGACGGACAGACGGACAGACGGACAGACAGACAGACAGACAGACAGACAGACAGACAGACAGACAGACGGACAGACGGACATGGCTAGATCGACTCGGCTAGTGACCCTGATCAAGAATATATATACTTTATGGGGTCGGAAACGCTTCCTTCTAGCTGTTACATACTTTTGCACGAATCTAGTATACCCTTTTACTCTACGAGTAACGGGTATAAATATCATCTTCAAATTTAAGCATACACATACGACTACATCTTATGCATTTTTCGGTTGTTTTTGGTATCGTGTGTGTAAGATGAAACGTCATAAAAAAAGACAAAGCGAAAAAAATATGAAGAAAAATAATACAAAAAGTGTAGAAATAATAACGCTGAGTGAGGCAATGGGTTGCCATGTGTTGTGACGGCTTTTAGACGCGTCTTCTCTGATGGTTTTTTTGACGGAGGAATACGAAATGGGGAATATCAGGCAACCGGAGAGACCGAATAAAACCGCATAACCATAAGAAACAAATTAGAAACGGGCTATTAAAAGTGGAGTGGGAGGCAGGAGCCTCGAGGCAAACTTATAGCAGATGATTATGATGGATTAATCGATGGCTGAGTTTTCTGGGGGAGAATGGATGAGTTGAAAGTGGCAAGAAGTTGGGCAACACCAAGTGGAAAATTGCTATGCTTTTACTTGCTTTAATTGGAAGATTTTCAGCTTAGGGGGTTTTAGTATAGAATTTATAAAAATTGAAAATATTTTGGGGTTCTTTTAAGAATAATCTCAACAACTAAAACTTTCTCAACATTCAATTTTCTTAAAAAAATATTAAAAATAAATTATCTCCATTTCTCTTACTTCCTCTGAAAAGGTTGTATTTACCTTTTCAAGTTTTATTTATATAGCTTCCTCTTTATTTTCTTCTCTAATTTGAACTATCCCATTTTTTGATTAAATTTGATTGTTGTTAGCCTTTTGTGTTGCCCGTTTCCTCTTTATTTTTCAAATTCTAATTTGATTTTCGAAAGGTTATCGCGCTCTTTGGGCCTTCTTATATTTTTTTCTACCACTATTTCTTTTCTGTTTGTTGTAGGTGTGTGGAGATGATGCTGCTTCTTCTTCGGCTCTTATATCTCACTGCTGTTTTTGTTGTTGTCGTTGTTGAACTATGCAAATGACTTTATCGCTTCTCTATCGTTCTCTTCTCCTATTTTTATACCCGTTACTCGTAGAGTAAAAGGGTATACTAGATTCGTGCAAAAGTATGTAACAGCTAGAAGGAAGCGTTTCCGACCCCATAAAGTATATATATTCTTGATCAGGGTCACTAGCCGAGTCGATCTAGCCATGTCCGTCTGTCCGTCTGTCTGTCTGTCTGTCTGTCTGTCTGTCTGTCTGTCTGTCTGTCCGTCTGTCCGTCTGTCCGTCTGTATGAACGCTGAGATCTCAGAAACTACAAAAGCTAGCAGGTTGAGATTTCCCACACATATTCTTTGGCTTCCTACGCAGCGCAAGTTTATTTTAGCCGAGCGCCACGCCCCCTCTAACGCCCACAATCGCCCACTAATGATTTTAAAATGGGTCCTGCGCCCACATCTTTAAAGATTTCCGAGAAGTATAAATGCAATTTTGTTGTGTATATTTATACCTATCGAAATGTAGAAGACATTTTTCAAATCGGACCATTCATTAAAAAGTTATACGATTTATAAATTGTCAACATATATCTATCTCCCTCGCACTCCCTTTAGCTGAGTTACGATTATTAGTCGGGACACCAACCCGACACAGCGTTCGCACTCCCTTTAGCGGAGTGACGGGTATTAGATAGTCGGGACACCAACCCGACTATAGCGTTCTCTCTTGTTTCTTGCTTTTTTTGGTCATTTTTTGCCTCTTGGCTTTCTGTTCTATTCTCCAAGAGATTTATAGACGAGCAACAGACAAAAAAAAGAGCTCTAACAACAACCACAATAGGTTCAACAGCAGAGTACACAGTAAGAAAAAAAGTTTGCATGTTGAGGAAATTAATATTTATTTAACTGCTTAATATTAAAAAAAAAACTAAAAACAAAGAATTTTAAAGAAAAACATGTTGTACATTTTTAAGTAATATAATGCTTTTTAAAACGAAAAAAAATTGGAATTCGTCAGGACTTGAACCCAGTACTCTATAATGTCTATATACCATTAAATCATGAATTAAATCACAATTAAATAAAATTCGAAGGAACACGTAAAAATCTTTATTATTATTATTAAAAATTAGAAACTGATCAAATTATATTTATAAAATTCTTCCTTCAACCTACACCCATTTGTTTCATATTAGAATTTGTTTCCAGTGTACTACAAATATGGTCCATGACTTGACTTTTGTTGGCTCTTCCTCTTTTACCTACCTGTTTCCAGCTGTCTCTTCTTTACCATCTACCCCCAACTCTCTTTTTATACCCGTTACTCGTAGAGTAAAAGGGTATACTAGATTCGTGCAAAAGTATGTAACAGCTAGAAGGAAGCGTTTCCGACCCCATAAAGTATATATATTCTTGATCAGGGTCACTAGCCGAGTCGATCTAGCCATGTCCGTCTGTCCGTCTGTCTGTCTGTCTGTCTGTCTGTCTGTCTGTCTGTCCGTCTGTCCGTCTGTCCGTCTGTATGAACGCTGAGATCTCAGAAACTACAAAAGCTAGAAGGTTGAGATTTCCCACACATATTCTTTGGCTTCCTACGCAGCGCAAGTTTATTTTAGCCGAGCGCCACGCCCCCTCTAACGCCCACAATCGCCCACTAACGATTTTAAAATGGGTCCTGCGCCCACATTTTTAAAGATTTCCGAGAAGTATAAATGCAATTTTGTTGTGTATATTTATACCTATCGAAATGTAGAAGACATTTTTCAAATCGGACCATTCATTAAAAAGTTATACGCAATCAAAAATTATATATCTATCTTCCTCGCACTCCCTTTAGCTGAGTTACGATTATTAGTCGGGACACCAACCCGACACAGCGTTCGCACTCCCTTTAGCTGAGTGACGGGTATTAGATAGTCGGGACAACAACCCGACTATAGCGTTCTCTCTTGTTTTATATTTATGTTTGCTCGCATCGTTGTCTTTTTCTTCTCCAGCTGCTTCTTCTTCTTCCTCATCTGTTGGCATTTCGTTGACCTAAAAAACGTTCAAGCCAACGAAACAACAAAAAATAAGACGAGCAGCAACAACAACAACAAATTGTTAAAAAATGCCAGCGAAGGAGACAAACATAAATTGTTGTTGCTGCTGTTGTCGCCGGCGTTTATTAAGATTCGTTGATGATGCAGCAACAGCACAGCAGCAACATTGCAGCAACGGCAGCAACACCAAAAACACAGCAGCAACATCTGAGGCAGTTGCATTTTCCGTTGCAGCTTTCTTACCTGTTTTTTTTTCTGTATTACCTTTTACATAAAAAGGCAACAGCAGCTGCTTCCCTAAAAGATATTTAAAGTGTGGTGCCCTCCTCTTTCCGCAGATCTCCTTTTTTCAATATATCTCTTCCTTGTCTTCGTTTCGGCCTTCAATCTCAGCTTTAAAGTGCCAATCTAAAGTGTAATTAAGTTTTTTTTCTGCCGCTCTGGCAAAACATCTGCCTGTGGAATTTTTCGCTTCATTTTAAAGCGGTTAAAAAGGGGTGAAGAAGGGGAAAGCAAGGGGTTTGGCAAGGAGAGGGGGCAATATAGGATACGCCCTTCCAGGAACTCTTCATAATCATCTTCATCGTCAGCATCAGCTTTTTATACGTATAATATTTTAGCTGGCTGCCAAATATTTGTTCCTGCATTTTTTTCGGGAAGGCTCGAACTTCCGAGTATCGTTATCAGACGAAAAAGGATTATAAATAACCATAAAAGACTCTGAGGTAAAAAAATTGGGATGGAAAGTCCTAAGGAGATTGAAAATTAACTCAGGACCTTAAAAATATTTATGTCAAATTATATACATAGATGTCTTGTATATTTTAATAAATAAAATAATTTAAATATTATATAGTATCGATACTTCTATTATCCACAATGTGCTATTCATCCGTTAATAAAGTTGCTTTGGGCTATCAGCTTTCCATTTAAGGCAGTTAATACATGTTCAGCCTTTACAAACTATGCCCAATTTACCAGAATTAATTTAAACATATCCGAAAACCTGTTCAAACAATTCCGATAGCCTTCCTCCTCTCTTTCCCAGCTGCCCTAAAATTCGAAAAAGAAAACATCTGCCCCTGGTTGTAGTTCTTGTTGTTCTTTATTGCCGCTTCTGTTTGGGATTCCTCATTTCGTTTTTCGGCTCTCAAACATTTACCTAGGCTTTCGAATGTTTTTCTTCTTCCACCTTTTCAGTAATCTCTCTTCTCGTATTCCTCGAAAAACGTGTGCTGCCCTTTTTCGAAATTTAATTTTGATTTTAATTTGATTTCGGCTCCTCTTTTCTTGATTGTGTTTGTGTTGTGTTCGTTTCTCTATCTGCCGGAAATTGTTTTTTAATTGCCAGGCGAACGGGTGAAAATCTGAAATGATTTGTGGTCTAGGGTCTAGCATATATCTCTACATGTGTATATATTTATTGCGGGTCGGATGGGATCGTCATCTTTATCTCGCCCATCAGCAGTTGCAGTTAGCAGTTTGCAGTTTGCACTTGCTGTTGCAGTTAGCAGTTTTCTCTGTGGATTCCCTCGTTCTGTTGATTTCTTTGTTCCAGTTTATCAACTTTTGTCATCGCCAAACAGACACCGCAGGCCAAAAGAATATGTGCAGATGCTCCGCAGTTTCTTTCATCCACTCCAGTGGATGGGTTCCCTCTTCTTTTTGTTCAGTTTTCCCTGGGGTTTCGCCATCGAACATTCCACGGTCTAAGGTGGCAGGTTCCTATTGTTCTTTCTACACAGAGAGAAGAATATAACAATTAAGTAAGAAATTATAATAATAATAATAAATGCATACTTTTAGGGGTTTTTTCAAATGATTTTAAATCACTGAACAATTTTTTTTTATATTTAAAACAACAGAAATTATTTCGGTGTCAAAAATATAGTTTAAAATGTAAATTAAATTTATGATTTCACTTTATTTATTATTTTAAAAGATTTATTCTTTAAAGACAAAAGGAAAATGAATACCAATATTTTCTCCCAGTGTCTCATTTGCCACTAAAATTTCCTTTGCAGCTTGAGAGTTTCTTTTTTGTATTCCCACTGCATTATGATGCATATTCATATTTCTTTGCGCTTTTTCTACCCTGTTGCCTGTTTGTCTGTCACATGTAAATGTTATTATTAGCCCTGGTCTCATTTTTTCTGACTCTCATCCTCCTATTTTCCCTGCAGTGTCCCATTACATATTTTTTCTGCATCTGGGTTTGAAACCCGAGCTTCCTGTTCAATGTCAGCTAAACAAAATCACACACATACCTGCTAGCCAGCCGTCTCTTTCGTTCACCCTCGTGTTGTCTCTCTCTTAAACCACCAAGCACTTTGGGTATTTTTATGTAATTAAATGAAATTTTACACTCGCCATTTGAGGTGACAAGCAACCCATTTTGTGTCCCTATTTTTTGTTACCTATCTATTAGTCTGTAATCTTTTAATTAAATGCAAATTCCTGTGAATAAGGAGTATAATTTCACCTTTTATCTGATACAATTTACTTACATTCTCCTTACTTTTTTCTTCTCTTTTCAGGTAAGCTTTGATTTCACTTTATTGGAGACCAAAGAGGAATACAAAAATTGAGGTTATATGTGTAAGCGGGCTTAGGCGAAATCAATTTTGTTTATAGCTTTGAGTGAAACTTAAATTGAATCAACAAAGGAAGGACGCTTAGTGTGCTCTTTTTTCCTTCTTAATATCAAAGCAGCTTGAAGTGCCTCGTCCTGGTGCTTTGGATATCCTTTTCCGCCCCCTCCCCCACCCCCTGTTTTCCCTGGGTTTTCCCTCGCCTTTTCCTGTCACGCATCACTTACATGGGGCCCACAACTCACTCTATACTTCTCTAGCACGTTGCTGCCATTTTCAATTTTGCATTTTAATAATAAAATTTTGCACAGCAGCAGTGCAGGAAAAAAGAAAACACAAGAAAGTAGAAAGAAAAAAACACAGGACGGTTCGGTACGAAAAAAAATGGGCAGCTGGGCAAACTTTTAACGCCAGACGACGATGCATGATTACTTTGTTGATGATGACAACCCTGGCACAAGCCAAAGGTCACTGAAAAAATTAACATGATAAAACGAGTATTCAGATATTTTAAATTTTAGAAAAAGGAAGATAAAAAGGGGTGAAACTTTAAAATTTATTAAAGAAATTTCAATCGATGGTGGATTTTTAATTGCCTACGTTTCAAATCACTTAAAAATTTGTCTAAAAGTATGCTACAATATATTTTTAAAAGCAGTAGTTTCTATAGCACTCCTTAATGGTTTTCTTAATAAAATTAAAATAAAAGGTATAATGTTTTTTTTTTAAATATTGATATTAATTTTACTACAATTTCCAAAATTATTCGAAGAACGCCGTTTATTTTCTGAGTGCACCGGATGTGCCAGTGCATGAGTGATGGGCGTGGGGGCGTGGCAACATGCTGTTGTCTGCGCCACAAAGTATGCAATACATTTTGGCACGTGGCTTGCTCTTTGTCTCAACTTTTTACGTTTTTTTCGGGAGTCGAGAGTCTGTAGTTTGGAGTTTGGAGTTTGTAGCCTGCACTTTTCCCCTGTTGTTTATCATTTCGCTGCGTGCTGCCTTCAATTTGCTGCAACATTTTCCCCTCACTAAAATGCTCCTCACGTTTCCCGGTTCTGGTATGTATTTATTTTTCTTTTTTTGGTCTTTTTAATTACGCTTCACTTTGACGTAGACTTTTTTCTAGTTGCTCAGCAGAAAATTCGCTGCCCGTCTTTAACCCAATGTTTACATTAATTTTACTTATCGAGAGCACACGGGACTTTTGTTTACTTAAAATTTCCGCTCTTACTCTGCGTTTATTCTGAAAATTTGGATTGTTGATTCAGATACAGATTCTTGTTTTCGTTGTGGGTTTTGGCGAAAGCATTTCGCTTGGTTAAATTACACAACCTTGTGTGTCATATGCATAAATTTCGCCATGCTTTTTGTTTTATCTCGGAACACATGTTTCAACCCTACTTTTATATATTTTTTTAGGCCATTCTGGAAAAAAAGTCATTTCAAATTTTACACTAAATTGACTTTTGGCGCACAAATTTCGCATGCACAATTACACATTCGCCGTTTCGCGTAGTAATTGTTGAAATATTTCACAAATTAAATTATGCAAGAATGACACTTTTGAAGCATTTGTCATTTAAACTGGTATTTCCCGCGTAAATTGTTTGCGGTCAAAACGAAAACTAATCGTTTTTATGGTTTATTGAGTGTTTGTTTTATCAGATGAACATTTTCCATTTCCAAAACTTTTCTTCGAAATTAACAAACATTTACCTTTAATCTAAAACAAATTTTACAATCATCGTTAGCAATAATTACCCAGCAAATCTTGAAATTTACCAAAGATACCAAAACTAATTGTTGCGTTATTTTCATGGCAATTTTGTTTTAGCCCGGAGTATATTTTCAAGTCTAGACTCAAGTTCCCAATTAAGCAGTGCAAATAATTTGTGAAAGTGGCCAAATATTTGACCATTGAAAATAAGATGGTAATTATAATTTGTTGAGCAAATTATGTGAGTATGAGTTCACTTTCGGTTTTCCACCTCAGCTCAGTTGGCCATGAAGAAAATGGGAGGAGGGTGGAAAAGGGGAAAACATGTGTGGCAATCGCAGGTGAATGAGATGTAAAGCGAAAATCGTGTAAACTTCATGCACAATGAGCAGATTTCCATGGTCAGTCGCTTGCTCCACCTCTTCTCATCACCATCACTTTTCCATCACTTTTCCTCACTTTTCTTCCACTTGTCTGGCTGTTCATAATGCGCTTAGCAAAGTTTTTGATTGCATTACAACGGATATTTAGATGGAGAGTCTGTCTGCCGGTCTGCCTGTCTCTTATGCAATTTATTTAAACACACACACGTTTATAAATTGCTTCGATTATGGGATTACATCTTCTCGAATTTGTATATAAATCGTGATATGTTTTGCTGTTGTCTTACACAACCACAAACAATTTGCTCAATGTGCGTAAAAGATTTTTGACTAATTTGCAGCAGGAATTTCTAGATTTCCTTGTGGACAGGACAACAAAACAGATTAAAGTTTCATAACTTCTCTGAGTCGGAGAAACGAAAGATAAAGTTGTCATTCATCTGCAGCAGCTTTTGTCTTAATTTATGCAAATTTTCCAAGATTTTTTCTCCTTCGGGTTTTTTATCTTATGCATCATTTACAAATTGTTTTGCTTGGGAAAATCCACATAATTGCCGGCTTAAATGTAAATGAATTTCAATTAATGTTGGGCAAAGCGCAAAGCAATATGCAAATTTAAATGTCTGCGTGTCTATCGTCTTCATTTTATTTCAATTTATTTATGTCCAAAAGTTTCCCAAGCCCAGATTCACACATAATTCTTTGTCGAACCAGCTGATTAGGCTTCTTCTTCGTTCGTTCTGTCAACTCCAGAGTCTATAAATATTTTATTTAAATCACTCTTAACGAAGTTCCGAGGCTTGAAGCCTGTGAGAATTTGAAAATTAGTTTTGCACATAGAAAATGCCAAAAGAAATGGGTAAAAAAAGTGGTAATGAAAATGTTGCTATGGCAATTAAAATACTGGCACTATATATTCTAGTAAAAAAGTTAAATAAAGCAGAAAATATTTTGTCTCTTTTAGGAATGGTTAAAAACGATTCTATGGGGTGCTAAGAGTACAATATCCCCCACTTTTTCGCCTCATTTCGTATTGATTAAGCAGAGCAAATCCATCATTGTCAATGTGGTCTGGTTGCCTCAAACTCATTAGACATTTCCCCATTAAGGGGGGGAAAAGTGGGAAGGACTCCTCTGTATGGGGAAAATTGCAGCATTAAAAACCAGAAGGAGCTTTTTGCCACCCATTAAAAAAGGAGGAAAGCAACAAAACCATTAGAAGCCACAACCAGATGGAAAAAAAGGACGGGGAAAAAATTGCTGTAGCAGGGGGACTTTGACCAGGTGAGAACGTGCGAACACCGGTGGTCAAAACGGGGGAAGCTGTGGACCCTCTCCTTGCATAAACTTGACTTAATTAGCTGCACAACTAACTTGGCTATTTAAACAGGTGCAAAAGAGGGCCAAGACTTGGAAGCAACAGAGAAAAAACAATGCACAGAAGAGGAGCATGAGTAAGTGCAACAGGAACACACAGAGAGCTGCAAAAAAAAAGAAGAAGACCCGACCCGACAATTGCCATTTCCCCATTTGCTTTTGGGCTTTTAAGTGCCGCAAATGGCTATTAAAATGCAAAAAAATCCAGTGACTTTAAGCCCCCATTTGGATTGTGATTGCGATTGCGACTGTGAGTGTGTGTGGAAAACGAAAACGCAAAGCCGAAAGCTCATATATGCAAGGCCAGTGTAAATGGGGCTTAAAAACAGATTTGCTCTTGGCCAAATGAAAACCAAATTCAATTCTGGACCACAGCAATTAATAGAAGTGTAAATGGGACTTAAATCTAAGAAGGATGTGAAGAGATTTTAAGAGAAAATTATGTTTGATTAATTGCGAGTTTTGAAATCACTTTTAAGGGTGTCCGAAAGTATGCAATAAAATATTTAGAAAATGGAACATTTTTACTGCATACTTTTAAGCACCTTTTAGTAGTGATTTTGGAATCTTAGTGCTAAAAAATCATAAATAAGAACTATTTTATCTCCTGCTTCATAAAATCACTTCAAGTAAAATCAAGAAGTCCCCACACAATCATCGATAAGCTCTCACCTACCCAAAGATAAAAATCTTATTCCCCAACCAGATCCAAGAAATATCTGGCCAACAAATTGAGCTTGACCACGGGGTCAAGTTGGAATAAGAGAAATAACTTTCGAAAACAGGAGAATGCAATGTTGGTTGATTTTTGTTACAATTTCGGTCGTGATATTTTTTTTCTACTTGTTGTTGCTGCGGTTGTTGTCATTGTGCTTTAACCCTTGTCAAATCCCTGCCCACTGCATGGACATACAAATACTGGTATAAAAAAAAAAACGAAGAACCCAAAAATAATATGGGTCACTTGACGCACAACAACAAGAAAAACACGACGGGAAAAACAGTTGGAAAATTTATTGTCGCCGGTAGTTTTTTCTTTTTTTTTTTGATTTCATTTTGTGTGTCGGTGGAAAGAGGAGCTGCTGCGAAAGCTGCCAAAAAAGAGCGACACCAACAACTGAAAATGTTGTCATGCATTTGCTCCACATTTTGCACAACCCATCTCGCTCTATCCCCCGCATTGCCATCTCTTTCTGGCGAACCCATAGCCATCTCTCTCTACTGCCATGTCTATCGCTGGTTTATTGAGTGTCGCAACAGCGGGACTTCCACAGAAATTGGGGATTTTAGCCTCGGATAGAGGGATTGGGTTTTTTGTTTTACGTTTTTCGCTTTTGGAGAGGGGCTTTCGATTTCGAGGAGTTCTAATTTCTCGGCTCTGGGTATTTTGTTTTTAATTTATTGTGGCACTTTTGGTTCGGCGTGCCATAGAGATAATATTAATAGCCCAGTGGGCCGCCCAAGTGGTCAGCGGAGGAAATTCGAAAATCCCAAAAATTCGTAAAGGTAAGCGGCTCCTAATGGCTGGGAAAATGGGGAAAAGTGGGGGAAATGTAGATAGCCCCGGCCAGCATTTGCGTGAAAAGATGTCACGCCATAAAGTTGCTTTATTGAACCATTTCGGGTCAAATAGATGGGTTTTAGGCTCGGCTCGTAAATGTTTTCCGAGTGCTTTTCGATGATAGCAGCGGGCTTGACAAATGTCCGCCAGTAAAGAGAAATTTTACACTGTTTTTGAGGAGAGTGGGAATTTTTGAGGAAGAACCTAATAAATATTTGGGAAAATTTAAATTAGAAAACCAAACTTTTTTAATAATGCAAAATGGTTATAAAATTAAAAACCACATGTGCCTAAAATTGCTGCTTTGAAATCACAGTTTCCTCAAAGTTTTCGCAATATATTTCAAGAGCAGTTTTGCCAACTATTTTAGGAACTTTGATAAGCAACAGTTTGAATTTAAGTTTTGGCGGAAAACTCCCTTGCGATGCACTTGGTTACCTTCGAACCCTCGGTTATGTTCCACCTATTAATTACTCGAAGTTTTTCCGGGTGGAAAAGCGTTGCATATCGCGCATACGCCCGGCTGTCATGCTTTGTTCAGCGCTATTCCATCATTTCACCCAGTTTTCCTCCCATTTTTCCTACTTCTCTACTATACTTTATGTTCTGCATAGTTTGCTGCTGCGTTTTTATGATGATTTTTAGTATTATTGCATTGCAATTTTAAATGGCAAACATTTTGTTGCTGTCAGCAACTGTTGAAGTTTCCTTCTGCTGCCTTTTCACTTTTATCTTTTCGTTGTTTTTCGCCTGCATTCTCGACTCCCTCTGACTTTTATTATATGTATATTTTAATGCTAAATGGGAAAAATTACTTTCATTTTCCTCGGAATTGGTTTTACAAGCAGTGTAGTAGCGGCAAAAGTTGAGCAAAACAAGCGGCAAAAACAGCGAGCCAAAACTTTTTGTTGAGTGAAAAATGCACCAGAGAAAAGGGAGCTGCTTGCTTTTTCCCCCTCGATTTCCCTCCTGCGTTTTCCCCCGAGGCTAGAGCTTTTCCCTCAGCTGCATTTCTGCGAGTACCACGACTCTGATCCTCTCGTGCAATATATGTAATGCAAAAGTTTTTAATTTAGCGCCAACTTAGCGCCGAGACTCGCAAAACGCAAAGCAACTGGAAGGGAAATGCCGAAAAGAACGAGAAGAAAAAATAAGGAGGAGATTTTTTGAAATATGCTTTAAAAAATAATCAACTTGCCAAGATTGCCAAAGCGAGCATGCAGAGTTGAGAAGTGGAGAAAATGTCGGCTAGAAGGAAAAGGAGTCTTTGGGCCAAGAAAACTGCCCCAGTTGCTTTGCCAAAAGTTTTCGCTTTTTCTTACACATTCCTGGCCATTTTTTTTGTTTTCCTCTTATATTTGTTTGGGAATTATTATTAGTTTTTATTTATTGGGCTTTCTTTAATTGGCACCGGATTTTATTAAATATTTTATTAGATTATTGAATTGCGAAAATTGATTAAATATTTTAAATTAAATAATTTAATTTCGACATTTAAATATTTTCTTAAAAATATTTTTGAATGTAATTTTTAAATGCAGTTTTCTAACAACTGCCTGACCCAAAAATTCCTGCTCCAAAAACGGGAGTTTTTCGGCTATGCAATTTGGCAATCGGAAAGGCGCTTGGCCAAATGAACTGCTGTGGTTTTCCCCCAGCAGCAGCTGGCTCCACCCTCACACCGATTTTTCCGGCTTTTCCAGGCGCAGCTGCTGTTGCTGCCGCTCCACAATTCTTTTGTCAGTACTCGGAATCAAAAACACGAGGTGAATGGCGGCCGTGGCCAGAAACCAAGTTGCATGAGTAACAAGCGTGGAAAAGCTTGTCGAGTGGTCAGTAACCAAACTCCATATAAAAATAAATGCGGGCCAGCAAAAAAATATAAAAAAATAAAAGGGAGTTCAAAGGGGCGGCGGTGTGTGTGGGCGTGTCAGCCAGCATGGCTGAAAATTAAATTTGCACCACGCAAAAACACGTAAAGTTGGGGCAACAGAAATTGCGATACAGATAGAGAAACAACGTGGAGAACTTAGCAGCACTAAGCTGCAGTTGAGAACCGCAGGACAAATGAATGAAATGCCAGTGGAATGGACGCAGGACATCATGGTTTAAAGGTTTTTTCAACTACTGGGAACAATGCAAAGGATGAGCGAAGCTTTGCTGACATATTCCCAGTGTCATTTCCCAGGATCTCCAGGATGCCAGCGAGCAAAAGGATATGAA
Source organism: Drosophila takahashii (assembly GCF_030179915.1). Taxonomy (NCBI): domain Eukaryota; kingdom Metazoa; phylum Arthropoda; class Insecta; order Diptera; family Drosophilidae; genus Drosophila; species Drosophila takahashii. The sequence goes on along the minus strand of NC_091678.1, from coordinate 1,744,230 downwards.
AAAAAATCAGAGGGGGTATGCAGGATAAAACAGCTGTTGTGGGTGCAGAATATAACTACCCACTCCTCTTTTCTAAAGCTAAGTCCTTGTCCCGACCCAAATCAACAAGAAATGTTGAAGAATTCAACTGCGACTCAATCTCAATGTTTTCTATTTAAAACTACAGATGTGGTTGAAATGGTAGTGGAAATGGGTTTAAAACTATAAAAAAAAAAAAACAATATAAACACAAAAATATATATTAAAGATTTTTTTATAACAATTTGAATATCTATCTATAAATATAAAATTAGCAGCCCATTTTTCGGGGAGTAGCAAATCGCAGTAAAAATAACTCGTCCTAAAAATCTAAAATCAAAAATTGAAATTCAGAAATATAGTGAGTAAGCATACAAGTACATAAAATACAATTCAGCTTCACTGAAAAATATAAAAAACTTTAAGCATTAATAATAATGAGGGATTTTTCATATAGTTTCTTTTAAATTTATGTTTAATCCCACTACGAATCTGACCGCAGCTGTAGATTTTCCGTGAATTATGGTTTTCGGTTGAGCTTGGTTTTCTGCTCTCGGGTGTGTGGATATATTTTTATGGCATACTTTGCGGCATTTCTTCTGGGGGCCGCGACTCCCCTTTTGTGTGTCTCAACTTCACTTTGGCGGCACAAATTTGAATACAAACATTGTTGTTGTTGTTGTTCTTCCTCACTTGTTTCCACATGAAATATGATAATTCATTACACGAGCTCCCAGATATTGCAAGGCATTCGGGGGAAAAGCGGGAAAGTGGGAAAATGGGAAGCGGCAGGAAAGGACAAAAAATGGAGAAGGAAAATATAAAGAAACGACACTCACTCAATTGTATCTTATGCAAATTGCCAGTGATTTTTCCTCCGCATTTTCTTTTTTTTTCTTCCTTTGCCCTTCCTTCTCTGTTCCTTTCCTGTTTCCTGAGTGCTTAGAAGAATGATGCTTCCTTTGTGGAGAAAAAAAGGGAAAATCTTTGGCATGCGAGAAGATACAGGTTTCCTTTCGCTCATCTGTTGTTGATTTTCTTCGTGTTTAAGCAAAAGCAAAACATTTAGAAATATTTATGACATGCAAGGCTGATTTTTAATTGAATCAAAGAGCGCGTGTGTGTGGCATAAAACATAAATAAAGAAATAATAAATACAAAGAAAATATTTGACAAAGAGAAGGTTGCTTAATTTATTTGTTTATGATTAGGCAAACGATAATAAGAGTTCTCATTTCCGCTTTCAAAGATTTTTTAAAGAAAATGAAAAGATAAGAAATGTGGATTTAAATTAAAAACTTGATGTATATTTTTTGATTTATTTAATGGGTGAAATTAAAAGTTTCCTTCTTTTGCCGAAGTAGCATTGTAAATAAAATTGCAAATTGCTTTCTGAAGTGCAGTGAAATCAATCAAAAGTGATGAAAAAACGGCTGAATTATTTTAATTAGCTCGGGGGAAAAGTGTCCACGTGTCTGAGTGGCAATGAAGTGCTGACTCCCCGGTAATGAGAAAATCTTTCCACCCTTTGGATTGTCAACAACTTGGAGTTGAGTTGCGTTGCGTTGAGCTGGTCAAGCAATGGGTTTTCCTGCCATTTCTTTTACCTGACTTTTTATCGCTTTTCCTCGGAAGCCGAAGCTCTATGCATCCAGCCATGTACGCCTGCACTTGGGTAAACAAAAGTTTCTGCTGGCCGCTCGCTCTCTCTGGTGGTTTATTTGTTTGGCCAGCAAACTTTGCTACCTTCGCATTCGTATCTCTATCTACGAGATACTTTCTGCCGTATTTGTGCGGACTGCAATCGATGAAGCGTAAATGTTCAAATATTGCCAGAGATATTTCAAACCCTCCGCCGCCCCGGAAAACAAAACGTGCTCTGGTCATTACCAGCGGACAACCGCAATCCCAGTGCAGTCGCAGTGGCAGTGGCAGTGGCAGCACAAAAGATACAAAAGTATCTTGCAGATTGCCTTGGGGTATTTTTCAGTAGTTCCACAGTTCAACCGAAACTACTTCGACTTGTTCTATTTCTTTTGCCAGCTGCTGCTGTTCTTTTTTCTTTACATTTTGTGTGTGGGTCTATCTGGGGAGTGCCAAGTGATAAAGTGGTCACCAAAGCTGGAGGCAATTTATGAAGCTCAGAGAAAGAAATCAAAGGGGTCTTACTGGGCCAAAAACTTGTTAGTTTATTTCGATTAAAGATTAGAAAAGACTGGATTGGGTACGGTATGAAATATTTTGAAAATAGAGCAACAAAAATTTAGAAGAAATATGCCAACAAACCGTTATAAATTTCATTGAATGTCAATTGTGGCAAATTTTAGGACTGATTGAAAAATCGTTTTCAGCGTTCTCTATCAAAATCAAGAAGAATTGCTCTCAATTTCAGTAAAAGTATTTTTGGTTTCAAGAAGAACAATTCTCAAATTAAAAAAGTACTCAAAACAAAGACTTAGCCAATTTCTTCTTGAATTAAAGCTTCCAAAATAATTTTAAATATTAAAGTTCACCCTCCTTTTCTTTATCTGTACCCCACTCGACCGTTTCTTTTTTTCCCCACCCAGTTTTTCGCTTCATTTTCGAATGCATTTTTAATAAACTCCACCTGCTAAAGTGTTGAACTTTGCAATGCCAAAAGTTTGCGCGAATATGATAAGTGCCACGCCCCCCGGGGGCAATGCCGCCTGCATATGGGCAACTGAAATTGAATTTTCCCCAGTGTTGATAAAGTGATACGCGCAAAAGTTGGGGAGGAAAAACTCTGACCCAAAAGTCAACAGCGAAAAAGGAAAATTCTTGGTGTACTTTTACTGTATTCCTTTGCTTTATTTTTTTTTTTTTGCTTTTTGCCCGCCTTTTCTTCGGCTTCTCTTCTGGGCTTTTTCGAGTGCAAAAGTTTGGCGCACTTGGCCCGCTTTTGATTTGGTCGACAGAGGGTTAAGAGAACGGGGTAAGGGGTGCTTTTTCTTTTTTTTTCCGCCATGCATGTGCAACTTTTTGTGGCAGCAAGAAAAATTTCAGCTGCCTTTGGCCCGTTGGCTTTGCGGTTTGTCAAGAGGGGGTGGCAACCCTAGAGCTAGCTGGCGAAAATTGCCAAAGTTGCCAGGCTTATTTATTAATATTTCAACACCAGTTCGGCGGCTGCTGCGAACCCTTACTCTTCTTTGCCTGCAAATCAACAAGTGTTTGTTTTGCTTTTGAAAATTGCATTTTCATTCGACTTTTTCTTGCCGAAATGTATGCCAAAAAAAAAAGAAAAAAGGATTGCGGTGAAATGCAGAGGAGGAGGAGGTCACTTGTAAACAAGAAAAAAGGCAACAAGAATAAAGAGCTACGAAAACATTTCAGTTCTTGTGGAACTTTCGAAAGTTGCAACTTATCTGTTGTTGCTTATATTTCTTTTTTGGGGCCACAAAAGTTTCTTAAGCCATGTTAACCACACACATTCGCACCAGAGGGTTAAGACCGGGGGTTAAGGGGCTTGCGAGTGCGGCTCATGTGAGTATCTTGCAGCCAAAGTTGCAACTCGAACTGGTTTTTCCACTTTGGCCAAAGCAATTTGGAGCCCGCTGCATAAAAACGCATAAATGCCGCTGCCGTTGGAGAAAAAAACTTGCCTTTTATACCCACATACATATATATTTTTCCCTCTGTGAGATACAACTTTTACACATATATCTCATCGACTTTGGTTGTGCGAATCTGGTGCCCCTTTTTTTCTTTCACCGAAGCAGAGAGTTTCTCGTTTGCAGCTTCTTATGTTCTCCCACTTTTCCGCATTGTCATGCAAAAGTTGTAATGAAATAACGGTAGGTAGATATAGGTGTCCCCATCTGCCGATGTCTTAACCCCCGCTAGCCCCCCTGCCACCTTTGATATTTGCGGTGGAACAGCTGCAACATGCGATTTTCTCTCTGCTTTTTAACCCATTGCTGGCTTAATTTATTCATGTGCACTTCTTTGTGGGATTCGTTTGCGTATCAAGAGGAAATAAATTAAATATTCCTTTTGTTTTTCTTATTACCAAAAGCAGATAATTATCCAACAATAAATATCAGAGATATATTCTAGTTTTTTATTGAAATGGTAAAGGTTTTAGTTGGGTACTTTAGATTTTTGTTGCTGAAGAATTCGCGTTTTCAGCAAAGCATGATAACTTAGTTACGACTTAGGGACTTGGCTTTCTTTAAGTCTAAAACAAGAGAGAACGCTATAGTCGGGTGCCCCGACTATCAGATACCCGTTACTCAGCTAAAGGGAGTGCGAAAGAGATGGAGAAAAACTTTGATCCGCCGTAACTTTTTAACGAATGGTCCGATTTAAAAAATTTCTTCTACATTTCGATAGGTATTGATAAACACAATAAAACTGCATTTTTACTTTTCCAAAATATTGAAATTTTTAAAATCGTATATAAGCGATTGTGGGCGTTAGAGGGGGCGTGGCACCCTTTTGAAACAAACTTGCGCTGCGTAGGAACTCCTAGAATCTGCATGCAAAATGTCAATCTTCTAGCTTTTATAGTTTCCGAGATCTCAGCGTTCATACAGACAGACAGACAGACAGACAGACAGACAGACAGACAGACAGACAGACGGACAGACAGACAGACGGACAGACGGACATGGCTAGATCGACTCGGCTAGTGATCCCGATCAAGAATATATATAGTTTATATGGTCGGAAACGCTTCCTTCTACCTGTTACATACTTTTGCACGAATCTAATATACCCTTTTACTCTACGAGTAACGGGTATAATGATAAAAAAATACATTAAATGCATATAAGCAAAACAATATTACGTTTTTCACTTTATTTAAAAAATATGCTGCTAAAGAATTCGCGTTTTCAACAAAGTTATTTATCCTTGTCCTTTTAAAAGTTATCCTTTGCTTAGATTATTTTTTTCTTGAGTGGTAAATTATTCCTCAATCCATTGAGAGGGTTAAGTGTGCTACTTAAGTGTTGTCACGTTTCTCCAGCCATTCCTTTTTAACATTTCTGATTTTGTGCAACTTGAGGCTTCTTCTTATAACTTTTGTTCTTTTTGTCCGAGGAGCTTGCAACTTGGCCATCAATATATTTCTCTGTATTCCTCTGCAGACACACAAAAAACCAGTTTGCCGCACCTTAACCCACCAGTGGCCCCACGTCCCTGTTTTCCGCCGCCGCCGCCTTTAAATTGCAATCTTCTTCCGTTTCGTTGACTTTTGCTGTCTCAGACTCCTGGCTTTTATTTGGGCTTTGCCTTTGCTTCTGGTGGCCAGGATAAACGAGGAGCGCCGTTTAAAACAGATAACATTCATTGTAGCACAGTAGCGGACTCAGTCCTCCACCCCTCGCCTCCCTTTTAACCCCTTAACACCTTAACCCCTTCTCTTTCACCTTCTTGCAATCGTTTGGTTTGATTTTTAGCTCGCAGCTATTTTTTCTCCTTCTTTTCTTTTGTCTATCTGTGTGTGAGTCATAAGAAAATTATGTTGCATTTTATGGGCCAGGCGAAGGAGCATTTGCAGTTTTTATCGACTCTGCTTTTGGGCCAAAAGGATGCTGAAGTTGGCAAGGACCAAGCAAAGGCCAAGTATTTTAATGCAGAGAGGGAAAAATATTAGAAAAATTTAATTTATTAAAAAATGTTTAGGTTATAAAATATATTAAAAATTTATTTTAAGAATAGCTTTTTTGTTTGGTATTTTAAAACTACAACTTTTATTAAAAGACACACTTTTTTAAGATATTTTTTCCTGTGTAAGTCTTCTCTAGACCGGCCAACATTTGGCTTAAGCATAAAGACATTAAAGACAATTCAGGGAGCGGTGTCTCGGGGTCTCAGGATAGAAGGCGTTGAGATTGCGACTTTGGTGCAGTGCCAGGACAACAACCCGATTGCCAGCTTTAGAGTCCTGCTCTTCTTGGTCCTAGAACTGCAACTGTGTGATTTGCCATTGTTCTTTGCCCCGTCCTCGTCCTGCAGGCTGCAGGCAAAATAATAAGACATAATTCCAAAGCTTCTGTTGGTTCTGTGGTCTTCTTGGTCTGGCTCCTTCATCCTTTGGCATCCCATCGCCTGTGCAGTGTCCATATTATGCATAACTTTACAGACCTCTCTCTCTCTCTCGGTGTCCATTTATCCCTGTGGTTGCCATCAGGGTATTACGAACCTTAAAGATATCCAGTCGATGGGAAACTCAAAGGTAGTCTAACAAAAATAAATCATTTAAATAATTAATAATTTTATTTAGCTCTAGAAAGCAATAATAAAAAAGTATTTATATATTGTACAGAAGTAATAAACAAATAATTTTTGATTTATAAAAAAAAGTCTTTTACAAGCAATTTGAAAATAATAATACTCAAAATATTCAAGCATTTAATATTGTTTTGCCTCTGTGCATCTAATTTCCAACTATAACATACTCTAACTAGAAGGCAAAATGTTTTACCAACTTTTGTTTCCAATTAAAATCAAAAATCTATGCCAACTTACATAGTAATCAAGTGTGTGAAAGAGAGGGCTATAGTGTGGAGCCATAGAAAGAGACAGGAGTAGCGTAGGTATTTCTTACATTTTATGGCCAAATTCAATGCTGGTAATTAACTCTGAAAATCCAATTATGGCAAACTTTTCCCAAAGTCTTCGTAGCTCCATCTCCGTCCACATCTTGCCGTCTCTCTCGTTCGCCCTGTTGCTGTCTCTTTCTTCTCTTTCTGACATGTGTATGTGTGTGGCAAGGTGTCTGTGTAAGTGCGAAGTTGACTGGCTGTGATTGTGTGGGTGCATTTATAAGTGATATGCAGAACATGCAATTAACAAGGGCAAAATTCACTGCCGTAGAATTGGTCTTGTGCTCTGAGTTTACACTGAAAAAAAATCATATATTAATGTATAATAATCAAAATTAAATACTTTAATATAACATGAAAATGTCAAGGAAATCACTAAGATTTTGAGAGGTGCTTAAAAGTATGCAGTAAATTTAAAAAAAAACGGTTGGTTTACTTTCATGTATCTGTAAAATAGATTTAAAAACCCCGGAAATATCTATGGCTCCTCCTTTTTTTAAGTAGTTCTTTCTGCAATAAAGAAACTCTACTTACAAACTGATTTTTGTTATCTGTGTAGGTTCTTAGTTCCCTTCTCTGGGTTCTCGAGTTTCCCCAAAGGCAGCCACAAAAGAGCTCACAGCTTGGGGTTTCCCACCACCTCCACCGCCCCCGTTTATGCCCCTTTGCCTTCGTCATTGTTTCCATTTTAATATAATTCCCACGTCATAATTGCGTATTGTAGCTGCTGCAGCAACAGAGAAGCTTCACTGTACCGAAAGGTGTTGGTCTGAGAATTCTCGGCCCGAAGTGAGACAACAATGTGCCCATTGCAAAGGCCGTTGACCAAATGTTCTAGAAAATTTTCCAGCTTTTGCCATTCGGGCGTAATCGAATTGCTTCCCTTGAATTGGACAGCAGAGTTTCTAGAGAAAATATACATACATTTTCTGAGTTCGGCAGAAAATCGAGGAAAATACAAATTAACTAGATGATGCGAAAATCTGTTGTGTTAGATAATTTTCTAGTTCAATTATTTTCGAGCAAGTAAGAAGCTTATGTGGGCGAGTTTTGCAAGATTTGCAAAAATCCGAATTTTGAGAATGGAATTCTTAAATTGTTACAACATTCGTTTAAAGCTAAAAATAAAATGTTTGTTACTTTACCTTTCTTCTTTTAAAGAATCTTCATTTGAAAGTAAAGTAAGCAAAGTTAAAACGCAATCTAAAATGAGTTCTCTTTGCTGATGAATCTCTTAAAACTTGATTCTTCTGCTTTGCTTTCCAAGTTATTTGAAGAATCTCCGAGTTAATGGGCAAATGTTCATTAAATACATAAATAAAAACTTGGCTGCTTCCGTTGCGTCTGTCCTTTCGGGCTCCATTAGCTTTTAGTTGGGATAAAAATGTAAACTCTTGACCCTGTCCTGAGCGGAAATTGAATGTTTTATTTTAGCCTTTCACTTTGGCTGCCTTTGCACTCGTCGCTGCTCCTTTTGCGTATTATTTTTAATTTCCAGCAATTATAAGAAATTTTTCTTTCAGCTTTTCCTTCGTGTGCGCCTTTTTTAACGATAATTTAATTAGTTGCAAGTTGCTGCCGTTGGTTGGCCATTGCCTTTTTCACCGCTTTTGCATTCGCCCCATTAATTGCACTTAACATTTCGTGAATTCTTAATGTCAGACAATAAGAGAGGCGAAATCGAGAAAATATAAGGAAGCGTTGACATTTCTTCTTTAAACGTTTCGATTAATCAGACATTGATATGATCGAATGGCCAGGCTTCGATTTTAATTCATTTTATTTAAATGGTGACATCAAATATTCCCGAATTAATATTTATTTTAAGGCAACTCAATTACCTCAGCAAGCTGGAACCAAGTTTCTGAATTAATCATCAAAATACTGCGTTTTTTATACTCTAGGCACTCCACTATAGCATGACAACTTTTTGCTGATTGCTTGGTACGCCTTAAAATTATCGCATATTTTCTAAAAATATATTCATTATTAGTTTTATCACTAAGTCCGTAAGGGCTCTTCGTATGTTTGAATTTTTACTGTTATTCAGTTGCAAATATTCGCCACTACGCTCTCAAAATCCTCAAGCTTGGATTTTACTTTCTGTTCGCCTCTGTTGCGTGTAATTTGTATGGGATGGTTAAGTCCCAGGATAATAAGGATTCAGTTTGTATCCTAAAGGATGCTCCAAATCAATGTGGAGCATTTTGTCTTGCCGCCCATGCTCCATTTATCAATCACAATCATCAGATTCGGCAGCAGTTGAATATAATTGCTCAACAACTAAAGGAAACTCAGGAGAAGTTGGACAGAATTGAAGCCAAGATGGATAAAAGAGCTGCAGAAGTAGAGGAGATCACCCATCTACCAGTAAAGAAGTCCATTTCTCCACTTTTTGAGCAGATAGGATCAAGATATTTCTATATCGAAAAAAACATTAAAAAAAATTGGACCGATGCGGAAGGCAGCTGCCGTGAAATGGGAGGACATCTAGTGGTTTTTCAAAATCGAAACGAGTTTCTTGCTATGAAACTAAAACTTTGGAGTCTTAGCCATTATTGGCTGGGAATTAACGATCAGGAAGAAGAAAGAAATTTCGTTTCGGTAGCTTCTGGAAAGCCTGCACCCTTTTTGTACTGGAGAAAGGCAGAACCGAATAATTTGGAGGGCATGGAGGACTGCGTTATCATGTTTGACGGCCGAATGTACGATACAAGTTGTACTTATGAATTATTATTTATTTGTCAATCTGACGATAAAGTTTAATAAATAATTAATAAATATTATTTACAGAACTATTATCATGTAAATTATGTAATAGTTGCATGAAATAAATAATATTGTAATGCACAAATCCATGCTTCATATCTACCCAAATGTTGACCCAAAGTATTCTAAAGGATAATTCAGTGGAACAGGACAACATCTGGCAATTTGCCTAAGTGCAGCGAGCTGAACTTCTTCGTCCCTTTCTCTTTCTTCCTGTCTAAAGTTTTTAATTAGAAACGCATCCTGCGAAAATGGACAGCACTAACTGTGTATCTCTCTCTTTCTTGCCCGTGATTTTACCCGGCTTTTCCCCTGGATTTTCCCCGCTTTTCCCCCTTTCCACCCCGTTAGGCAGTCAAGTGAAATGAGCAAAGAAATGCGTTGACAACCAGGCCAAAAGCTCTACAAAAGTAACTTTAATGGCAGACAGAGATGGCCAGAATAAATGAATGAAATGGGCACAGCGCCCAGGACTTGGAAAAATAACAAGAAACGAAACTTTTGACATAAATTCCCGGTCCCAAAAAAAGATAGAAAGCCCGAAAAGCGAAGGAGCCGTCAGAGTTGCCACCTTGACGTGTGACGCCATTATCAAGCGGATTAGATACGGATATTTAGGGGCCTTCAGCCGAGTGCCAAATTAATTTTAATGCGATTTTCATGGGCTGCATAACTTTTCTGGGGATTTAACGACTATTGGCGGCGGCGGCCCTAATGCAAATGTGCCGAGAGAAACGCAGACCGAAACAATCTTTAAATTTAGCACACAGACTCAAAACAGTCTGGAGCTGCAGCAGCTAAAATACAAAAATTTATTGCCTCTCAAACACTTTTTTTGCGCCACTTTTTTCTTTTTTTTTCTGGAGTGGCTTAAACGCCGCCTCATGCATATTTGATGCCAAATATAAAGCGGCTATAAATTCCACTCGAAATTTACGCACCAAAGTAAGAGTAATGCGCCAAGGGTCCACACACACAAAAAACAGAAAAAAAGGAGGAAAATGAAAGAAAAAGTGAGTCCCTGAATCCTTGGGATACGCATGTGTTCAAGGTGCGCTTAAAGGTAGGCAATGTATCTCAAAGTTTGTCGCCTAAGCATATGAAAAAGTTACTTGAAATTGTTTCCACTTTTTCCTTTTTATTCGAAGTACTCCCTTTTTATTTTCCTCTTTTGTTTTTCCCTTGACAAGTTGTTGAGGTATAATGCATTATTAAGAATTAAACAAAAATTGTTGTCCTTTGTTTTTCTTATGGGTTCGGTTCTCTTATATTTTAAACCGATTTTTCTCCTTTATTTTCGGTGAAGAAAGAGCAACAGCTGATGAAAATTTCATGAACACTGAAAAGGTTCTTATGTCGTCGGTTTTTTGGGATTGAAGTGAAAAGTTATGATTCTTTTCGGTTTAAGCCTTATGAAAATGTGATAAAGTTGTTTCGTGTGGTGGTCAAGAATTTCAATTATTCATGGGAAGGCAATTATTTTTGGGGTCGCCTTCGGAAATTTTCACCTAGGGGAGGCAGATTTTATTGTTAGGATATTCTCTTTGTTTTAAGATTTTTACAAAGATATTTTTAAAGTACCAAAAACAAATCTTTATTAATGTTTACATATTCACCTTTATCTTTGCAGCTCTTGTAGCGCTGAGTTCCACGATTCTGGCCGATGAATCAATCGACACACGTGAGAATGCCGACTTAACCCTAAAGTGCCGGTTTAACGACAAGTACGAGTCGAACGACTTTTCCTTTTTTTGGACCCGCTGGACGGCGAATCCTGCCCAGTTCGATAACGTGGCCATCGGCGATGTGCAGTTGAGTTCCGGCTATAGGTGAGTAATCGAAATCATGATTATTATTATCAATAGTTTTTTTAAAGTTTTTATATATAATGTAGTTAAGCCTTTCGATTAAATATAAATTAGGACTATTTTATTTGTCAAATTTAGCATTTATCGATAAATTCGATATAATCGATTGTTTTCACTATCGATGTTTTGCAAGCCTAGTGAGTAGTGGACATCGCATTACGACCTAGCAACAAGGATGATAATTGCGGCAATGGCTGGCTTTGAGGGATGTTAAATGCTGTCCATAAAGCTGATGTCCTTAATGGGTAAATGTGAATGTGTGTGTGCGTGGGGTCGTAAAGTGAAACGTGAAGGGGAATCCCCGCCGCCACTGTCCTTTTGCGGCATTAACGGTTATCCTTCCGCCGGCCGAGAAGTACAGTTTATCCCCGTAGCAGCAGCAACAGCAGTTGGCAGCCATTTGTTAAGTTAATTAAATGTTTCACACTCCTTCTTTCCCTCTTTCCATTTCCCCGACCTGGATAATGCGATTTATGCATGTGACTGACTGGGCTGGCAACTTAATTAAAATCAAGTTCTTGGCAATTTAAACAAAATGCCAGGCGAGTGAAACAGTTAAGTCCGAACTTGGCCATCGGCTTAAAAGGGACTTATGAATATGAATATAAATAATATATCGATTCAAATATTTACCGATAAGTAATTAAAATCAAATTTTAATGGATGTAGTTAAAGATTTTATAAAATTTGTATGGTGTAATATGAACAATATATTTAATTATTTTAATATTATAATTATTTTATTAAAACTATCGTTTAGTAACTATCGTCGTGAGTCCATCTCTATCGACCATGTCCTGACTTAATCCTTAATGTCAACGCCGCGTGTTGCATGTTGAGACATGCATATTCACCCACACATGGCCTTCCGCCTATTGGTGTTTGTGTTTATGTTTCATTTTCATTGCCCCCGTTACCATCCCCAGATTTCAATTGTATTTTTATTCGCCTGGTGCCTGCGACTTCCGTTTCCTGTTGGCCGCCTGCTTTTTAATGTTCGGTTTGGTTTCTTTATGTGGCAACGCATAAATTTTAAGTGCCAACTGTGCCGCACGGACCTCCATACATCTTCTTCTTCCCCATCGTCGTCTTCCTCTTCTTCCTCGCGGAAAATGCAACCCTCCGTCCGTTTCATTCCGTGTCGTTTCGTTTCCGTTCCATTCCGTTTCGTTTCATTCCCTCTCACAGCTTGCCAAATAAAATGGCCACAAGCCAGTTTTCGTATAACGCCATATACATTTTATGGATGCACTTGGGAAATTGATTTTAATAAATATAAAAAATAAAATTATTTATAAATCTTAAATAGAATTCCTCAAAAATAAATACATTTTTCCTTAAATTTCCAAGATACTTTAAATATTTTGTAACTCCAAAATATTTTTTTCTCTGCACTGAGCAAGAGTGTGGGCATAATAAAAGCAAATCAACAAATAGAAAGGCAGCATAAAGAGGCGCTTGGTGGGCCAAAAGAAATCGCGCTGCGGGCCCAGGCAAATTGTAAAATATATTTTTACTGCAATTTGTGTCGAAAGCTAACAAGGAGCCCGAAAACAAGCAGCCAACAAGGACAAATATCAGGACAGGAGAACACGGCTCAAGGAGACCCAAACGAAACTGGCCACATAATGAAGGCGGGGGGAGATAGTACCAAAACCCAAGCCCAATCCCAAATCCCAATCCCAAACCCAAAAACCCCCCTGGAAAATTCCTATCTGTGCAAAAGTGAAATTACTGCAAATTTGCTGGCAATGCCAAACAACATACACAAAACAAGAAAACAAAAAAATTACAGAATTTTTTCTCTGGGCCAAAATGTCGCGACAGGTCGAAGGGACCAAAAAAAGAAAAGCTCTGGGCTAATATTTCGCTGAACATTTAATTTAACGAGACATCAGGGGAATGCTCTTCTCACAGAGATTGAGAAACAATGAGTGCGCCATTTATTCCCTCGAATGCGAAAATTTCACTTGAGGAGGGATTTTGCCAAGGGAAAACAAACGATTGCAAGGAAGGCGAGGAAAATCTGTTGGAAAATCAGTTCAGCTATCTTCAATCGGAACAAATGTTTGGGCATAAACAGGATAGCTGAAATATGTTTTTAATTTTACAAATAAATGTTCTAATTGGAGATCGCTATCAGTGATTTACATTTCAACTTTAAACATTAAACATTTTTTTCAAAAAATTTTTAATCAATAAAATACCTTTTTGATGTACGTATCAATTTTTTTTATAATATTTTTTTTAATAACCAAAAGAAATTTGCCTTACTTTTGAGTGCCATCTTCCTTTTTTTGCGAATAATTGGCGGCCGTTTAAGGTTACCCTCAGTATAATAATAACAAAAAATAAAAACTTTTTGCTTTTGCCCAGAGGGAGCGACAAAAAAATAAAATAAAAATTGCGAATTGAGGACGGCACTGTGGTAGCAACAACAAATCACAAATTGCAATGCAGGAGCACAATTTTCCGAGTAGGAGGCGGTGGGGTGATATAAATAAGACTCAGGGCCTGCTGGGGATAAACTTGAAAATTGCAACAAGAATAAGGCCTTTATACCCCTGGAGTCCTTTTTTGGATAACGCTCAAGGACACGGGTCCCTTTTCCCCTCCCATATTTTTCTGGCTTTCCTCGTTTAAAGCGCTTTTCATTTGCCAATAGGAAGTGATGGGAAGGGGTCGGGGAAAATCGAGGGGATTCCCCAGAGCGGCGGCAATGACGATGACGATGACTGCGCTTTGCCAGCAGTTTTTATAATTTGCACTTTTTTATTTCCACCGAGCACGTGTCCTGAGAATTCTCTCTATCCCAGCTGCAAATGAGCAAGTCGCCAGAGACTCGGCCCCAAAAAGCAGATATATATGTATATCTAAAAGGGGGCCAGGGAAAGTGAGGAAAGTGGAGAAAGGCAGGAGCAGCAGCTGCAAATAGAAAAATACTCGTAGTAATAAAAAATAAAAGAAGGAAAATTCAACTAGACAAGGACACGCGGTTTTTTTTTGGGCGGAAAAAGGAGATGAGCGGCCAGTCAGTGGAGAATTCAGTCAATTTGCTGTGTGCTGCAGAGCCAAAAAAGTGGGACACATGTACTAAAAATTACGAAGGGTAAAGGCCTTAAATAAATTGACAAAGTATTTTATTTTCTATTACAAAAATATTTATTTTTGAAAACTTTAATATTAATTTCCTTTAAAATTCCCCAATTTTTTTAAATACTTTAAAGATTTCGGAGCTTAAAAGTTTTATTTTTATTTTTACATTTTTACATATATATCTCAAAATGTAAATATTTATTAATATTGTTTAATCCTAATATTTAATTTTTAATTTTTCTCTTTATTATTTGAAATGGGTTTTAATGAAAAACCACTAAAATGTCTTAGATTTTTGTCGAGTACATTTTAGCAGTCCTTTAGATTCTTTTAGTACTTGAATCCTTCTCCCTTCTTCCCTGAATTTTTTGGCCAGTCTGCGCATTTTATTTAGGGATTTCAAGAGCAAGAGACCAGGGCAGTTACACTATTTTTTTGTTCGTCCTTTTACGGTTTGCTGCTTGGCAAATTAAATTTTCACACAGACGCGTGTTTTATTTTCCCGCTCTCTATTTTTTTTTGGTCGTACCACTGCGGTTTTTGCAAGCAATTAGCACACGAGTAAAATGAGTGAGTAAATAAAACGAACTTCTCTGACCAAGCTAATCAGTCTTAGCCCTAAGCCTCTCCAATTAGAATCGCAAAATGTCTAGACTGAAAAGTGGACAAAGCTGAAATTTCAAAGATGTCCCAGAGAATCCGAGGATAAGTGCCAGCAGCCACCTCGCTAAAAATCCTCGAGATGAGAAGCAATTTCAGTGTCAGTCAAAAGTCCACTTGCAGCTTGACAAATGAACTCGGCAAAAGTCTCGGGGAAATGGAAAATGAAAATCGTATCTGCGGGATTTCGGGGGTAGGGGGTATAGGGGCATCATCTTGTTTGCCAATCTAATAAACTGCTGACTGACCGGCGTGGAAAAGCCAAGAATCCAGCGAAGCGCATTCGGGCGGCATCAATTTTCAGTAGTTGTCCGGGACAACGATGACGACCAAATAATCATCATCGGGGCATCATCATCCTATTGAAAAATTGTGAAAAATCGCAGCGTAAAACGAGGACACTGAAGTGGCCTTGAAATATTAAGACATTGACAAAATGAAGCCAGGAAAAGTGAAGTGGGGGGAAATGAATGTCTGACAGAAACCAAAAAAACGGAAAATTGACAAACTTGTCCCTGTCGATTCTTTCTTTTTCTTGTTTTTATTTTGATAGATAAAAGAGGAGCAAATTTCCGATATATTGAATACCGAACTAAAGACGTGATTGGGCTTTAAGATTAGGCGAAAACTTTGTTTGGAACCCCAAGAGAATTTAATCAATCAATGGCAAAAATTTAATTAAAACGGAAGCTTGCTTGAATGCAAAATTCCATTTGGTAAAATCAATAGCCATAAATTGAAAAGTTTCTTCAGATCAAAAATGTCACACACGAATTATGAGGAAATAAACTTAATTTAATGCTTCTCTAGCTTGTATTTATTTATTTGGGGAACAAACAAAAAGTTTCACAAAACACCTTGAACTTTTCTTGCCAAATTTAATATCTTTTGATTTTCCAATTATACAATATTTTTTGCAATTGATTTGGTTTACGGGGCTGCAAAGCAATTACGCCATAAGAACCCCTCAGAGCCTAATAGTCCGGCACATAACAATAACAATAAGGTAAATATCAGGAAAATTCCAAAGGCTCTGTGTGAAAATTACTTTGCGTTTTTTGCCTTGTTTACCTTTCACTTGGGTTGGCAGCCCAGCGTCTGAGATCCAGGTTCTTATTGAAAATTGTCTAGGAAAAATATGCAAACATTTATTCGAACGTTGATTTTATTTATATTGGTTCCCCGTCCACGTTCCCCCATTGAATTTCGTCCTGCTGTCGCCTCCTTCGTCAAATATTACCATTTCGTATTTATTTATATTACGAGCGTTTAAAGTTTGGCCACCTGCGGGCAGAAAAACAGGAAGCGAATCAAGGACAAGAGTGGGAAAATCCAATATTAGCACAATTAGTGATGGCTACCCAAGAGAGAGAGCGGAAAAGTTTTCAAATAAAAATAAATTGATTTCGAGGCAAATGAAAATTAATTGACTGGATTTTGACATTTAAGCTTTGAAGTTTGGTTCCTTTTCTTCTTACCCGCAAAAACAACCGAAAAATAAGCTTAAATTTGGTTAAATTGGTATTTTGATGGGCTTATTGGTTTAAGTATTTATACGATTTTCATGTTGAATATTTTTAGATATGCAAATAATAATATATTTATTAAAAAATACATATTTCGTATAGAACTCCGAACTAATTTGATTTTATTTCTTTTCTTCCAGACTCGACTTTCAACCGGAGCGCGGCATTTACGATCTGCAGATCAAGAATGTGTCCTACAATCGGGACAATGGACGCTTCGAGTGCCGCATCAAGGCCAAGGGAACGGGAGCTGATGTCCATCAGGAGTTCCACAATCTCACAGTCCTCACACCACCACATCCACCTGTGATCTCGCCCGGCAATATAGCCGTGGCCACCGAAGACAAGCCCATGGAGCTGACATGCAGCAGCATCGGCGGTTCCCCCGATCCCACCATCACGTAAGTTTCAGCTCTCAATTTATAAGTATTTTGTTTGAAAATACTTGTCAAAATGTAGAAAAAATTTTGTAAATCGGACCATTTACTAAAAAGTTATGAGCAAAAATTGAAACAGCAGCTAGGTGGCGCGAGTAGTTTTGATGACTGCATCCCTCGCACTTAAAGTTCTCGGCTATAACGTTCTCTATTTGTTTTTATATACATATTTTTAACAATTATAATACATTTTTTAATATTTAATATATTCCAATATATTTACCTTTTTTTTTTTTAAATAGTTGGTATCGCGAGGGTTCCAATTCCCCACTGCCAGCAACTGTTCTAAAGGGCGGCACTAAGGATCAGCCCACCAATGCCACACTATCCATCATCCCGCGAAGGGAAGATGATGGTGCCAAGTACAAATGTGTAGTCAGAAATCGTGCCATGAACGAGGGAAAGCGATTGGAGGCCACTGCCACCTTGAATGTAAACTGTAAGTAGTCGTATAATATTTAATAATATTTTTCAATAATTACGGCATAATCAGGAGTGGATTAATCTCCAGAAAATCCATATTAATTCCCTTTGAAAGCAATACTTCAATGAAAAACACTACTTGAAAAGATGATCCACCCACATTTCCATTCCCCTGATAATCGCTGCCATTACTCACACCACAGCCACTTGAGCATCATTAATAATTTCCACAGTCTGACATGGAAAATAATTTCCATAAATGGCTCAACTTGACCATCGCTAATTATAAACTTTGGGAGAGTCTCGTATATATTTTTTCTTGCTTCTATAAAGCCATCCATCCGACAAGTCGACCTTCTCTTAATTTGCATGCTATGCGGCAATTACAACACCATCTGAATTTCTGAACATTAGCATAATGAAGGAAGCAGACAATGAACACAGCCAGTTCTCGGCGTTTAACCCCGTGTTTTTCGCATTTCCCCTTGGAGTTTAGCCAATGCACATGACACATTTCGTTTAAAGTATTTAGATGCAACCCAGGCAACACCGCAAAAATACCCAGCAACTAGCAACACAACACAAGCGGCAATCGCATAATCGCATATATCTTTTTTAAAAAGCCAACAACAAAGCCAGGCACATAAATTACGAATGCTGACCTGAACCAACGACCTGCTGCTGACTGAACGCAAGTAATTAGAATACAAATTTATGTGCCACTCGTCGCAGTTGTTGTTTAATTGTTGTTCTTGTTGCTGCTGTTGTTGTTGTTGCAACAAGTGGCAGTGTATTAGTGAATGAGCGAGCGAGTGTGCGTGCGAGTGTGTCGGTGTGACCTGCTAGCTGTTAACGCTGGCTATTAGGGCTAATCAAAAGGCAAATAAAGTGAAATATTGCCCCGGCCGCCATGGCGAAGGCAATCGAGTGTTTGGGCCTACACCTATGCACAGAGCGAAAATAATGGGAGGTTTTCAAACTGAAAGGGGTTTAAAATCACCTATTAAGGTGGCGAAAAGTATGCTATAAAAATTAAAATTTAAAGTGGTGGAGTATTTTTTCTTTCGATATTTAAATTGGGTGCTATGGATCGAATTTAACGAATATTGTTGCACACTCCTTATGGAACATTAATAAATTATTTCAAAAAGCAGTAATTTTTTACTATTTCAGGATATATCATTTTATTTTCATTTTAATATTGTTGGGTTAAAAATTGTTTTATAAAATTTCCAACCATGTTCTTTCTCTGTACCATTGGTTTTATAGCCCTACTATTACCTATAGCCATGGCTATCAACTGAGTAATTAATTCAAAAACAACACACACATGCAGAGGCGGCTGTAATGGCCACAGAGAATCAGCGTTAGTGTTAGTACACGTTTTAGTGTTAGTGGTGGAAAGAGGACAAAATACAAGTGGGCAGAAGACCACGCTAATTGCAGAGAAATAGATAATTGTGAGAATGTGCAGGAAGTAATAAATTGTAAAATAAAATATAACATACAAAAAAAGATTTTAGAATTAAACAACTCTAAATTATAATTTAAAAAATTTTAAATATTACCAAAACTAAAAGTTATTCCATTCAGAATTTCCACTTTATAAAACCGCATTCCATTCAGAACTAAGCAAAACCACTGCGCATATTTTCCCTCACCACAGTGTGCCAATAATTAAGTATTGTAAACAACAACGGCGGCTGGAAATGCATTAAAGCCAACCGCCAACGTCGTCACACATGTCGTATGAGTAATGCCCACCTGATATCATGATATTTATATGCTAAAAATATATGTATAATCTACATAGTGACGTGAGCTACAACGCAACGCTAATTAACCGCCTCTTCAAACGGCCACGCCCACTTAAAATTGATTGCAACCAATCGAGGTGGATTTGTCGAAAACTAAAGCTAAAAAAAATTTGATACACATGTAAGAATGTGTGTTAAATATATAGGTCGCTTGCGGTTTAATTAGTTGGCCTCAGGGCCACGCCCACATTTGCATAGGAAACATTAAACAAATGCCCATAGATATGCACACACGGGTATCAAATTCATTATGTTTATCTAAAGTGTTTAGTCAGTCGGTAAAAACAGAAAAAGGTTTAATTACGAAAATATTAAAAAAAGTCAGTGGAGAAAAACCATAAAACCGCAAAGTAAATTTCGAGGGATTTGCAATTGTAAATGTTTATTAATTGCCAGTGCTTAGATTTATTGGTTGGAAAAAAAAACTTTTTTAAATACGTTTTAGGAACGACTACGAGAACAGCAACCTCAGTAATTTCAGGAAAAACTAAAGAATAAAAAAGGTTGGCACAAAAAGAATAAATAAATTGAGACCGTAAAGGATATGTGAACTCTGATTGTGGCTAAGGATTTTCCACTTGCGGTCACCTCCGGTTTTCACTGGGCCATTTTCCTTTGGCCATTTTCCCTCCCATTTTCCACCAGTAATGCGTTTTTAAGCAAGCAGAACACAGGGAACCCGAAGTAGATCAAACAGGGAAATGATGTCCTGTCTGTGTCCTGTCCTCTTTTCCTTTTGCCTTCAGGCATTTTGCGGTTGCTGCGGGCCAGAAATCTACAGGGAAAAGTAAAGGAAACTAAATTGGGGAGTTGTCAAGTGGGCAGAGGACTGAGAAAAAGCTATATAGAAATATATCATTTTATCATAAATAAATTTAATTTAAAAATTTTAAATTTAACAAGAGAGAACGCTATAGTCGGGTTTAATTATAAAAGTATTCAACAAATTGTTTTTAAGACCATTTTAATTTTACTGCATACTTTTCGACACCTTAAAATCTAGTATAATTCTAGTAAAATCACTATTAAATAAATCTAGTTAAACATTATTTTTCCTTGTGCACGCAACTTTAACCCAAGCAGTCAGTTGGTCCCTTTCTGGTTTTGTTTGCTTAGCCAACAGTTTGAGCTCTAAAATTAAATCAAAAGCAATTTAATTGAAATCAACAGGGGGAAAGGGAAAAGCGTGGCTGTTGTTATCCCTTTGGCCCTGTGATTTACGTCGGGGCAATAAAAATTCACTTTTCCCTGGTCCTTTGGTTCCGATTCGGTCTGTCTGTCGCCTGCGTGGCCCATTGACACCTACAAATTAATCAGAAAATGAGCCACGTTCTTGGCCTAATCTGCCGTAATAACTCATTGCCAAATGGCCGGCAATAAATCGCAGGGCCAAAAGCAGTGGAAATTGTCGCGCTAATAACCGCAAAATGACAAAATTGCCACGAAAAATCAACGATGGCAATAATTTCAAATTTCTGAGAGATGCGAGGAGGGCTTCGGGATAAAATGGAAGCGCAAAAGTCAAGTTTAATCTGGCCGGGGCTCTAATGTATTGCCTTTTGGCCCGCAGGGTTTCTTACCTTGCCTTTTCTATATTCCTGATGAAGCCAATCGGATCTGAAGGGCGAGGAAGTTTCCCGTTTCCCGTTAGCCGTTTTCCCCCCGAGTTTCCCATTTTCCACCTGCGAAAAGTAGGCAAGCAACAGACAGCTGCTTTACAGGGATATTTCGGGGATGGGGCTTTTGTTTTTGATTCTAAGCTGACAAGGCAGGGGGCAAATCTAGCATGGGCTTTATATTCCCCTTGCTTTCTTTTTTTTTTTGCTGTCAAATCTTTGTCCCCAGCAGGAAAACCGCTTAAGTTTGTTGGCGGCTTAGCGCCTGCTACGAAAAAAAAATACTAAAAAGCGGAAATAGGCAGGAATTTTCATGCAATTTTCATAGAAAGGGGCAAATGGTGTGGAAAAAGGAAGCCTATTAGAAATGAAAGTCTTACTTGGTTTGAAACTAAGTCAATTAAAGAGTTTAGGTGATATTTCTGGAATAGTTAAACTAAAAAAATTATACCATTTAATATTAACGGCATTCAACCTTTGTGATATTCCAAGAAATAAATCATCACTTAAAAATAAATCGGCGTATTATACAGCTTTAAAGTTTAAACGTTTAAAGTAACTAAAGACCCCTTGATGGAGATTCTTTTTACAAAAAAATCATAATTAAGCGATACTTGCTGCAAGGCCTGCAACCTCGGGAAACTCAATTTTCCCAACTCCTTTCCCAGGGGTCCATCATTTTCCATAGTTTAATGTCAGGCAATTAACTTTTGTCTGGGGCCCCCGAGAAGAGTGAAGAAAAACGAACGAGAGAAAAGTACAATGAGGAGTTGAGGAGAAAAGCGGGAGAAAAGTGGGGGTTCAGAGAGGAGTAGGCCTGTCACATGACCTGCCAGTCAGCGATGAGATCATGCATAAAAAAGCCAAAGGAAAAGCCGGGAGGAAAACCGAACCGAACTGAACTGAATGAAGCAAAACCAAAGCGAACCGAACCGAGGCACGTCCTCAAATGGAAATGGAAATGTTAAATGTAAATGCGGCATATGGAAAAAGCGGGAAACGACCTTGCTCTGTGTTTGGGCCTTAACACCCCGCAGTGGGTGGGGCAGACTTCCCGGGTGGAAAACTGAGAGGGGAAGGATCCGAGGGGAAAACTGGGAGCAGATTGGTAGATTGTCACAGGCAAATAGGCGGGACAACATGAAAATCAACCAAGCAAATGCCAATACACATGCAACGCCGGAAAGAAGCTGCCAATGCACCTAGAAAAATAATTAGTGCCTTGAATGAATATATTTTAAAATTTCAAAATAAATTATGAAAACGGTTTAAAACAAATTTCTAGAAAATTTAACTTTATTTCTCTTGAATAAATTTAAATGGTAATATTTTATTTTTACTTAATTTCATTTATTTATTTTTATTAATGGAATAAAACTTAAATTTATTTTTAAGAAAACTTAAACTTAAAGTTTCAAGCCCTAGTTGTCCACAATATTTTCCATTTATATTGAAATGTTTACCAATTGACCTTAGTCGTTTTCCATGGCACTGAAAACCATTTTTATTTACGTGTAAAAATAGAAATGGTCGAGGATGTTGCGGCTATGGCATTCAAGGATTCTCGGCTTAACATGGCGTAAACACAAAAGCCTCTAAAGGCATCAACTGCGGCATATAAAGTGGCATTACATTAGAGTACGGAAAAAAAACCATACGCCATACACACACAGAAAATAAACGCAAACATGTCCTTTTGGCAGGAAGTGCCGCAAAGACAAAAAGAGATTGTCGAGTGGCATCGTCGACGCATTAAATTGAAGATGATGATGATAATGCGCCAGATAAGTCGGGAGTTGGGAGTCTGGAGATTCCAGGAGGTCTAGATCTGAGGTCCATGGGGTCATAGGTAACAGCCAACTTAACGTCAATAAACGGGAGTTGAGGGGCGGAAAGGTCTTTAGTCTCTCTTTGGTCCGCAACAAGCCATGAAAAGGAGGAAAGCTGGAGGAAAACAGGATAACATCTGCCATTTGCGGCCAGGCCAACGAAAGATGAAACAATGCGGCAGGAAAGGCAGGGAAGGACATGTCGGGATATGTTGGGTACTATTTACTTGGCATTAAGCAAACTTCAAATAAAAAGGATAACGAGCGCATTGCGAGACACGCAGGCAACTCAAAATGCCACTGGAACTGGCTCAACAATAATAACGGAGGAAAAAAAGCAAGAGCAATCAGAGGGGGGAAAATTCGGAAAACAGGGCGGAGCAAGACAAAAGCTGAGTGACATTCCGCAAGTTGAGGAAATTCGAGGGATACTTCGAGGGACTTGGAGAGACAAAAGGCTGCCATGAAAGGCACGACAATTGCACACAATTTTCATTTATTGTTTGGCTACACATTTGGCCACATTATGTCAGACTTTTTTTTTTCTTCCACCCCCTCGATGAGCAGAAACAAAAAAGGCTTCCCCACAAATAATCGTGCAATGCTCTGCCCCTGGAAAAAATACAAAAATAAAAAGGAAAATGTCTAAGGACATGTGAGTGTGTGTTTGAGAATTTTCCGCAAATATGTATCCTTAACCAGGCAGAAAAAAGGAAACCAAAAATGCCGCCTAACATTTTGACGCTTCATTTCCATTTCCCTAGATTTTGCGTGTTGAGGTCACTTTGGGCTTACGGTTTTCGGTTTTTTTGGGTAAGGTTAGGGTTACGGTTTCGAATTTTGGGCGTTTGGGGTTAAGCTTTTGGGTTTGGATGTGTTTTCTTTGCTTAACATTTGAGGCGATTGAAATTAGAGATTTATGTAAAGGCAAAGACAACACATTCCTCGAAGCTAAAATGTTGCAAATAAAACAAAGAAAATTAAATACTATGTGTGTGTATATTATTGAACAAAAAGATGAATTAAATTCTGGGTGAATGAAACCAACCTGTCTTATTAAAACACAATAACGAAGGAAAGAACTGCCCCCATGAAAGCATATACATATATAACCTTATAGCGATGACAACAACTGAACAAATAGAAAACGCATAAAGCCCCCTTTTGTGTGGAAAAAGGGGAAAACATTTCAATTTTGCTGCGGGCTTCTGTTTTAATTCTCCGCTCTTCTGTTCGATGATATGCCAAACGACCAAAACAAACTTTGCATTGTTAGTCATGATGATATACTCCCCCATCCCTCACCCCCTTTATCAGGTCCCATTGTTGCCATATGATGATGATCATAATGATGATGATGAGGATGTGTGTATGATGTCAACAGTGCAAACAGCACGCGTCGCTTGTCGCAGGGTTTCTCGGGTTAAGGGGTGTGGGGATTTTCCAAAAGGGGGTCCCAAAGGATGGACAATGATTCGGCATTGTTTTGGATGGACTGCAAAACAAACGCCACTTGCCACGCCCACAAAAGTGATGATGCCGACAGGAATGACAATGATCATGATGCACACATATATCTGCTGCTAATTAAAGTAAATTTTGTGATTCAATGAAACCGGTTCGGGGGACTCAGAAACTAGGGAACTATGAAATCACCAACCAAACCACCCACTCCCAAAAATATACCAGAAACTCACACACCCACACTCTCTCACTCGTAAATATGTCAATAATATTCAAAATTGAAATGTCAAAATGCTAATTTGGCACATTTGTTTGACTTTTGCAGTACAGGCTGGGAGAACACAGAGAACAAATTTGGGTTATTTATTAAGAAAGATTTCAAGAATAACAAACATTAATTTAAATTAAAATTATATATATTGAGTAGAAAAAAAATAAAAATTATCTTTTGGAAGGAATCCATTACAAAAATATTGTTGCATACTTTTAGAAACCTTTAATAAAATTAAAAAAAAATCCAAAACTACATTTTTTTTTTTGTCTTATTAATCAATTGAAACTCAATATTAGTTTTCAGTATAATTTTTTTTTTTCGATGTCTCCCACTTTTTTTCCTTTCAACTACTCTTCTCATCTGCTTTTCAAGAGAGAGAATGCAATGCAATTTGCGCAATGTGTGCAAATTTGCACAAGCCGCACCAAAAATTTTATTTACAAAATTTTCGTGCCAAATTTGACTTTTGCCAAACGCACAAGAGGAGCTCCACAGAACACAGAACACGATGGTGAAAGTCAGGGGCTGGAAGTTGGTGTGGAATGGGTATGGGATTGGGAATGCCTGGTATTCCTATACTTCTGCACTTGCAGCTGCAGTACAAATATTTTTCCACTGACTGACTAATGAATTGAGCAGTGGGACCCAAAAACCGAATGCAACTGATGATCAGCTTGCCAATTTTACACCCTCAAAAAATTTGCAGCATTTTTTTCCTTTGGTCTAACAGTGCAGAAGGGTAGCCTTATTATGCACATTTCATTTGGGAAGCTGTTTTCAGAAAAATTGTGTTAGGGTTTCACATCATTAGACTGAAATGTTGTAGGATTTTTGGGCAGAGGAATAAACAAAGATAGAGATGAAAAACTTGTAAATACAAAGTTAAAGAAATGCATTTAAAAATGGCAAAAAAACATTAAAATATTTCGCAAACGTAGTGTGAGATTTTACTTTATGACAACTGCAATCCCTGCAGCTCCAACTGACAATTTTTAAAGCTCATTGAGCTGGGGGATATTCTGCACCGCGGAAACCTATCAATAGGGCATTAAAAAATCCTATTTAAGCCACCAAAAACATCTAAGGGATTTTCTGTCAGCTGGGAAAAGTTTACGGTTAAAAATGGCAGCAAACGAAAACCAAAATAAATCATAGATATTTCCGTTTTCAATTGAAAACTATACAGATTTCGTTGTTCACTGGCTGCATTGTTTTCCTATTTCCAGAAAACTTGATTTCCATCAATTGGTTTGTGCACTTTGTCTAAAACTAGCCCCGGGATTTGTCCATTTTTCGTGTAAATTAAATTGTAAATTTAACCAGAAATATGAATTACTTTGGTTTTTGTGCAATGAATTGCGTTTTAATTACATTTTTGCACAAATTCCGTCGCTCCGGTTTGCCTCAAACATTTTGTTAGCTAATTAAAAGTTTTTTTTATGGCTTTCCACAATTTCTACATATCAAACTAATTTGGTCAAACCGGAAAATTCTTTATTTCCCTGCGGACAGAAATCAAATTTTAAATTAAATCCTTTATTACATTGCGTTTTACTTTTTTTTCTTTTGCTGATGCTGAGGACTGAGAACTGCAAAATGTTTACAGCCATATCAAGGCGAAAACATATAAATTTATTGTGCCTGTAAAAGAGTTGCAAACAAGGAATTTTCGATGAGGCAGGAGAAGCTGCAGAATGTGGCATAACATTGGAGTAGTAAAGTTTTTAGGGCACACATGTTGCTCGGGGCATGTAGCAAGTCAAATTTCGAAGAATTTAGTACAAAGTTTTAATACTCTTTTGGTCAGAAATTTAGTACTTAGTACTGAGAATTATCAATAAAATATATTTACTGGAAAATCTGTTTTAAAATGAGCTAGAAAAATTTTTATATCAGTATATTACTCTCATTTCATATTTATATTAATTAATTAAAAAAGGCTACTTACATAAATAGCTCTATAGATATTTTAGATACTTAACTTAAACATACTTGCACTCTGACACTTACTGCCAATTTGCCAGCTCCCCAATCGAACTCTGCGGAAAAATACTTCCATAAATTATACTCCTACAAGTTCCTTTCGAAGATCCCTTGAGTTAGAGGGGCCATAAATCATCATTATCATGTGTGGTAACTCCAAGGATAATACCCCGCCAAAGTTAGTAGAGTGCATAACAATTGACAGCCAACTGGCTGGAGGTTCTTACTTCTGCGGTCGCGTGTGTTTCGCATATAAGAAATTTCATGGAGCCAAAGTAGTAAACGAAAGTATGAAAAATCTGCAGGCAAATAAAGCCAGCAAATGTGGCAGAACGAACTGCAAAACTATCGAGGTTGCAGGGCGGGAAAAGCCAAAAAAAGAAAATATTGCGCAAAAGGAATACAAAAAAAAGAAGAAAAAAACGAGGGAAAAACGCATGGCAAGAAAACTACGCAAAGTGCTGAACAAATGGAACAACTTACAAAAGCTAAAATGGCAAACAACCAACAGTAGTTGAACAACAACAACAGCAACTGGCAGCAATATGAACAACAATCTTGAATATTGCACGTTTACATATGTAGATACATTTCCTGCAGCAAATGCGGCAGATGCAGATGCAACTGAACCGGAGTTCAACGCAACTGAAGCTGAAACTGAACTGAACGGAAAGAAATTGCTGGAAAAATGCGCACAAGAAGAGCACAGGGAAAAAAATATGCAAAGAAATACTTGTTAAATATTTTAAAAATCTTAAGAGTTTTTAAATCACTCTAAATAAAAAATCATATTTTCGGATTTAAAATATATTGCAGTATACTTTTAGTCACAGATATTTAAATTTAGGCTTTTAAAACTTGTCAATAAAATAATAAATCTTTTTATTTAAAATCTTTTTTAATGCTGTCTAAAAGTATACAACAAAAACAAGAACATTTCAAATATATCTCTGCATAAATTTATAAGTAGCTCAAAATTCATTCAAACACTATTTTTATTATTCTTTCACTGCATCCACACACGTGGTAGTTAATTTAAAAATTTTATTTACATTTCGCCTGCTGTCGCTGCTGCCGGAGGAGAAATAGAAGGCTTTCGAGGGACCGGGGCTTTGTTTACATTTAGTGAAGCAGCTTCTACTTGACTTGCAGCAGCAAATACAACAGCAGCAGGGCAAGAACTATGGAACTATAGAACTATATGGAACCCTCCCTTTATAAAGGGGGTTTTGCCATGGCAGCTGACGTTGCCCCTGGGCCCCAAAACCAAAAGGCTGAAACGGTGGCGACTTTGGCTTCGACTCTCTGGCCCGCTGGCCTCTGATAACAAAAACAGAACAACATCAGGAATAGAGAGGAGCAACTGAAACAGCAATAGCGAAAGCAACAGCAGAATCAGTGTGTTTTTTGTAGCCGGCGTTTTGTCCCCAGAGGGTTAAGTTCTTGTGATGATGAAGCGCCCCCAGTTATGCAACAGAAACGGCAACACAAGCAGCTGGTGTTGCAATCATGACCGACTGAAAGCCAGAAAAACCAAAGGCAAAACAAGAAGAGAACGTTGGGAAAATGTGTAACAAAACATAGGTGTTCTTTTTATAGGGAAGAATGTGTGGCAAAATATAAAGTTGCAGGTTTGGAGAGAAATTAAAACTAAAAAAATATACATCATTGAAAAACAGTAGAGTAACTAGTAAAACATTAAAATAAAACACTGAAAAGGTTTTTAAAAAAAGGTACAACTTTGTATGCAAAAATTTATTTTTTACTGCATTCTTTTAGGCACATTTATGGGAGATATCAAAAAACCAAATTAATTTTTCTGTTTTTTTCCAATTAGATAACTATGTGCTGAATGCAGATATTTCAATTACATTTCAAAAGTTTATACTGATTACCATATATACTCAAAGAGGAAGCTTAATCCAAAAACAATAGACACACGCTTTTGACATCCAAGCAAACCCACGTGCCCCAATTAGGCCATAATCTCTTCTTTGTTTTGGCCATCCCATCGTCCATCCAAGCCCTATTTATATATGTACGTACCTTCGTTTAGCAACTGGGGAGAAACAAAATCCATTCAGGATTGCCTTGGCAACCAGACAGTAACCTCTTATATCTCGGCAGATCTGCAGACCCCAAACCAAACTTCCTGCCAGACGAAAAGTTTTCCATCACACGCCCTCACATTTTCCAGGGCGCCTTTCGCAGACACCTCTCGAGAGGAAATTAAAGTGAATGTGTCACTGGCAGATCCACAGATACGCACTGCAGATTTCCATTTCCTCCTTAATGCAATTTGCCGGACTGACAAAAGAAGCTGATGTCTTCAGAAATCCTCTCAAATTAACTAAATATTTGCAAAAGCAATGCAATTCTGTCTGTTTTTCGGCGACGCAGTGGCAAATTAATTTAACATAAAATTAAATGAAACCAAATGAAATGCAGTTTGCAAGGACAGAATTAAAAGCAAAGTTTTGCTTCCCATTTTCTTGGGTTTTTCCTTGTCTTCTGCCCCAAATGAATTTAATTATTTAGGTCAAAAGACAGGACAATGCCACTTTTCCTTATTGTTTTTGCATTAGCACAAAAGGGATGGGAATTGGGTTTACTTCGGGGCAAGGTTATCACTCGATATGGTTCCCCGAATTTTCTTCTTTTTATTTATTCCTTTTGCCCCCCAGCACGTTTTGCTGGAAAACTTTTTCCTCTCCCTTATTTGCCTTACTTTTCGCAAATAATTCCTTCTTGCGCCTAATTCTCGGCTACAATTTTCCGCAGTCTTTTCATGTTGGCCGAAACATTTTCACTCGAAAGTTAAACAAAAAGCAGGCTGCTGCAATTGCTCAACTGTTCCCATCATTGGGATCATGATCATCATTATCATTAGCTTCATCATCGCTTTTTCCTTTTGCCTGCAAAATTACGCCATTCAAAAATTTGCTTTACGTGCGCTCTCGATTTTTTTTTCTAATTTTTTATTTCCACCAGTTGTGCAAATCGGTTGGCCCATTTAATTTAATACTCTAAAGGATAAAGAGTAAAAGTGACTTGGCACAGAAATTGAAAATGAGGAAAGTAAAATTAAAGTTACCAAAACAAAATAAAAATATAATAATTATTTAGATGACTACAAACTTTATTTAAATATTTATAATAACAACTTTAAAATGATTTATTTAGGGTTCTTGAATAATTATTTAAACAGGTTTTTCTTAGTTAAATTTCACTTTTAATTTTTGCGTAGTCTTTGAAATAAAGTTCTGGCCCACAAGGGTATTTAAACATACCATACATACCAAATAGAACTCCCCTTAGAGAATCTACATTTTTTTGCCAGCCTATCCAGAACTTTTGTTTACCTACTTTTTTCGCCCTCGTTTCGGAACCTATTTTTTTTTTCGTCTGTGTTTTGTTGCGCGTCAAGTAAATAAATAAAAGCAAAAGTTTTTGGCCCACGACTCTAACTGTTACTTTTTGGCCCGGCTACTCGGGGCCCCCCGCCCCCGTCCCCCTTTTCCCCTAGCAATTTTCCTAACACTAATGACATCGTTTGCGGGCTCTGCTACTCCCTTTCCCGGTTTTCCTTTTTTTTCTATCCAGATCTCCATGTGTGCGCCTGGAAAAACTTTGTCAATAATTTTGCTGCCTATTTAAAGCAGCCTCCTTCTCCCGGATTTTCCCATTTTCCCGCTTTCCATTTTCTCTTGTTGTTTACCATTAAAATTCCAACCAGACAATTTACAAAAATTGTTGTGTTGTTTAAATAGCGGGGCAAGAAGTTTTTGTTCCTTTTAAATTAATTTGGGGCAGCTTTGATTGCGTCTGTGTTATTTTTCTCTGAGGTGGAAATTCCGAATCCGAAATTGTTTACAGCCCGGAAAAAACATGTGGAGGCCCATAAAATTAGAAGAACTTTTCATTGATTTGCCACAAATTGTGTGAGCCATAAAAATAAACTGGACAGATGGGAATCTGCTGCTCACCAATTATGTTGTGTGTTTGCTCATTTGTATCTCTACAGTATCTTTTTGTATCTCGCCGATGCACAGATACATCTGTTTGTTTACACGTTCATTTGCAGCAGTTTTCTGTTTGCTTGTCCGCTCGCTCTGTAGTTTATCAATATGTTTTTTGCTCCGGGGAAATTGAGGAGGAGTCCATAAAGTCATACAACATTTATTAAATCTTTTGCCTGATTTTTCCCAACAATTTTCTTCTTCGACATTCGTGTGTGTGTGTGTGTGTGTGTGTTTTAGACCAAACATTTGCTTTGGTCGGCACAATTTGATTCCATTTTATGGCCAGCCATTGTCAGATATATAGTATATATATTGTATAAGTACATATATGTATCTCTTTGGGCTGCTGTATCCGTATCTCTGGTATCTGCATGTGTGTGGCCAATAAAATTTTTAGTACAATAAACATTTGTCCGTTTATCAGTTGGTTTTGCTCTCTTATTGCTTTTTTCAAAAGCTTTTTGCGGTGAGAGGGAAAGGAGGAAGCCCAGGAATTCTGGAGATTTGTCCATGGAAAATGACACAGAAACCTGAAACAACAGAAGGCCTTAAATTTTGCCTGGCAAATGTATCTTTGTATCTTTATATCTTTTGTATGGTGCATGCATCACTTTGATCCGCTTCGTGATCGCTTTAAAGTGTTTCCACTTTGGACAACTCATGAGTGTATTTTTTATGGTTATTTTGCTTTTTCAGGCACGTTTTTGAGTTTGTGCTTTATGTGCTGGAAATATGTTTGGTTTTGGGCACGTTCGGGTTAATTAGATCTATTTTTGGATTTAAAAGTACCTACAAGTGAAGAAACTTTTTTAAAGAAATTAAGATTATAAAAAAGGAATTTTATTCATAAACTTTATAAAGTTAAGGAACCATTTTTATAGAAATTAATTATATAAATATACTGCACTAATTGTCATTGTCTTTAAAGGCGTTTCTACCTTCCTTCAGAAATTGTGTCTTACGTCAAAAACTTTTTATGGGCATTTTTAAAGGCAACGCATCTCACCATGTATATTCACAGCTTCTGAGTATCTCCTCCTGTTTCCTCTAAAACTCTTAATCTCCAACTGGTTGGAGCTGTTCAATTAAATGATTTTCTTGTTACCCGACTTAATGTGCCTGCTAAATACTGTCCACCAAACTGGGAATGGGAATGAGAATGGGGATGGGGAAGAGGGTCTTGTTTATTTGTCTCCGTTGAATATGTCTTTCTGTAATTTATGAGCAGTGGCCAACGACGAGTTTCCTTTGCTATTTTTCCATTGCTACTGCTATTTGCTATTCTTGTTTCTCGGC
The DNA here is from genome assembly GCF_030179915.1 of Drosophila takahashii. Lineage (NCBI taxonomy): Eukaryota > Metazoa > Arthropoda > Insecta > Diptera > Drosophilidae > Drosophila > Drosophila takahashii. The sequence continues at coordinate 1,712,563 of NC_091678.1, read as the reverse complement.
TCTATGCTTTTTTTCTCTGCTGTCCCATCTCCTGGGCCGCAGTTGTTTTAGTTTATGCGCTCAATTTAGTAACTAGTTAGCCAGAAATGGCAGAAACCGTCCGTATTGCTGGTCACTGCTCACACTCCACACACACACGAGTCCCCGAAAACCAAACAAGAAACTAATAAAAAGCCGAACCAGAAACCACAAGAGCTCATAGCTCAAATGCGCTGACAGCAGGCACGAGTTATGCGTACGTATCTCCTCCACTCGAAGAAGAAGTAAGGGGGCTGTGCCGATATATGGGTACGGAGTAGGTAGAAGTATGTGCAGCTTTTCCAACTAAATGCTATAAAAATTCTTGACTTAATAGCAAAACAAGACAGGGAACAAGCGTTTCTAAGCGAGTGGCGGGAGTGTGTTTGCCTAGTCACAGTTGCGGTTGAAATAATAGGTGTTTTAAGGTTCAAGAATTCAATAAATCTATATATCTAAACTAGATTTATCGTACTTATAATTTATTTGGGAAATCATTACGAACTTAAGATAATTTATAAAGGTGTCTAAAAGTATGCAGTAAAAAAGTTGTAGTATTTCCAAACTATTTCTTCGAGCTTCCGGATTGGAAATACATTAGTTCCTACTTTTAGACCCTTTAAAAAGTAATTATAAAACCAAAGTAATTTTTCTAAACCCCCACGATTATAAGATAACTAAGTTTCAAAGCCAGCTGGCACTACAATTTCGACCTGGACTTTTATTTTGACCGCAGCTGTTTGGCCTCTGTGTGTCTCTGATGGAGCAACCCGTGTAGGGCCACTAAAGAAAACTAACAAGTTACAAAAGCAAACCATCTGGTAGAGATGGCAAAGATGCGAATGGCAAGAGGTCCAGTTCTGAAGAGGAGGTTTTGGTAGAGAAGGAGGAAGTGGAGGTTCAGCAGCTGGAGAAGATGCTGAAAGAAGTTGGAGGAGCTGCTCGTGGATCCACATCCATATGTAGCAGCTTGGAAACAAGAAAAACTTGAAAGGCCAAGAAAAACATTTAGTAGATGATGAAAATCATGGCAACATCAACTTGAAGATGCCACACAACTGGCAGAACCGAAGGGTAGATGGTGGAGGGGAATGGATGGATGGAGAATAAAGGAGAATGGAGGAGAGATTCCTGCTGATAAGACTGTGATTGGAAGAGGAAGCTCTGCCAACTCTCGATGGGTCAATAACATTTTAAGACACTTGTCTACTTAAATTTAAGCGTTAATTGTTTTGGGTAGGTAAGCAGGCTTTTAAGACAGAAAAGACTTGTACTTGATTTATATATATGTATTTTATAGATAATTAAAAATGTAGATAGTATGTAGATACTACGAAGATATATTTTAAATATTCCTAAATATTAGTAAAAATGGATGAAACTGAATTAACTTCTTGACTTGACATCGTTACATAAATTGAAGCATTAATTGCTTGCCTTCAGGGCCCTTAGAATCCTTCTCTATAGCTCTTCTTAAATTTATGGTATCTGCTGGAAAATTTGTGTATCTTTTTATACCCTTGCAGAGGGTATTATGATTTCAGTCAGAATTTTGCAACGCAGTGAAGGAGACGTTTCCGACCCCATAAAGTATGTATATTCTTGATCAGCATCACAAGACGAGTCGATCTAGCCATGTCCGTCTGTCCGTCTGTCCGTCTGTCCGTCCGTCTGTCCGTCTGTCCGTCTGTCTGTTTCTACGCAAACTAGTCTCTCAGTTTTTGAGCTATCGAGATGAAACTTTCCCAAAAGTCTTCTTTCTATTGCAGGTAGTATATATGTCGGAGCCGACCGGATCGGACAACTATATCTTATAGCTCCCATAGGAACAATCGGAAAAAAAAACTTTAAAAAATTCTAGCTTCGGTGTTTTTTGAAATATTACCTTCTACTTTTGGGGATGTTATTTTTTAAATATATCTGAATTTCGAATTAATTATTTAAAAAATTGGACTACTATATCATATAGCTGCCATAGGAACGATCGGAAAATTAATGGAAAAGTAATAGGAAATAAATTCTAGCTTCTTTGGTTTTTATTGTATTATCTTCTACTCTAGGATATGACTCTTTTTAAATATTTCCGAATTTCAATTTTAATTTAATCAAAATCGGACGACTATATCATATAGCTGCCATAGGAACGATCGGAAAATTAATGGAAAAGTAATAGGAAATAAATTCTAGCTTCTTTGGTTTTTATTGTATTATCTTCTACACTAGGATATGACTCTTTTTAAATATTTTCGAATTTCAATTTTAATTTGATCAAAATCGGACGACTATATCATATAGCTGCCATAGGAACGATCGGAAAATTAATGAAAAATATTAGAAAATTGAACATTTTTGCGATTTGTTTATTAATAGGAATGATCTGCAAGGGTATATAAGCTTCGGCTGGCCGAAGCTAGCTTCCTTTCTTGTTAAACTTAACATTCATTAGTTACGAATAGAAAGGCCCGAGGAGAAACCGAAAAGTGAAGGAGGATGAGGAGGAAAAACTGAACTGGGGATAAGTCGTAGTCGCCTTATCATTTATCTTGGACCTCGGGCCAAATGTTTTCTGGCCTGCCAATTTCGCGTGTCTTGAATGGATGGTGGGTTGAATTTGGAGGGGGGTTTCAGGGGGCGGGACAAGGACGAGTTGTTCGGTTCGGTTTGGTTTTGCGCTTGTTGGTCATATCAAATCGCTTTTGCCCTGCCTTGGCTTTTGTGGCCTGTGGCTCAGCGCGTGCCTTCCTCAATTTTCCCGCTTTTCCGAACGCCTTTCCGAACGAAGCTTTTCCTCTTTTCACTCGACGCCTCTCCACCCGCCGTGCCCACACATCAAAATTGGATTTGGCCAAGTTAAGCAACGACCATTGAGGGAGTTAAAGCTCTGTCGATTATTTTTAATGGCTCGCATTCTCTTTTTTCCTTTCTTGCCGTTTTGGTAATTAAAATTAAAATTAATATTAGCTGTTTGCTCTAATTTTATTGCTCTTTTGGATAGTTGTTTTCAGAGCTTTTTGGTCTTTAAATTTGGGACTTAAACCGGAAAAAACCATTACCTGTGTTTAGGGAAAATTTAAAAGAAAGCTTATATTAGCCGCTTAATTCCTTACTTTCTTTTAAGGTCCCGAAATAAATGTAGGCTCAGTTAACCTTATAACTAATTGCTAAAAAGATCCTTAGATAAATTGTCGCAAAATCGAGTTAGTTGAAAGTGAAAATACCAAATTAAATTTAGCTTGTTTCTCTTTTCATTCAGGGATTAGCCATATAAATTGCTGTAAATTGCACCCCCAGATGTAAACTAAATTTTTTAATTTTTTTTTCCTACGTGGGCTGTCGGTTTAAGAGACGGTTTTCCTTTTTGCGAGGGTCCTTTGTGTTTGTTAATAGTATTTTCCAACTGAATGGTTGGGGCGGTTTACTTGTAAATGGTGAAAAAGGCAGAAACCTGGCAACAATTTGGCAATTGATTGGAAAAATATTTCTAACACGATTTTCGAGGGTCCCCTTATTTTTTCGATCTTTCCTTCTCCATTTTTTTTTGTATTTTCTGGATCCTGTAAACTAATTCAATTATTTGCGTACATAATTTAAGGACCGTGTCCGAAAGCGTTGAGCAAGAAATTTATATGCAAAACACGCATAAAACTGTTTGCCCCCCATCTCTTTTATTTCCTCTCTTTTTCCGCGGTTGATTATTTATGAACACGAAGCGTTGAGGCTATGGAAATAATTGAAGGAACTTCACTCCACTCCACACTCCACTCCACTGGCCGACGGGGTCCATTTTAAAGTAATCAAGGGAATGAAAGGCCTATTTTCAGGTCACTAGCCTCGGCTTTTCCCCGCGTCCGGAAAATGCCAGGAATGCAGTGCCGAAACGAACTGGCCCAAATGTTGAAAACATGTTCGCAAAGTGACAATTAAGCCAATTTGAAGCCATTTAGCGGGCAGGAACGCAAACAAAAACTGTGGTATATATATACATATACCCTTTATATAGAGAACAGAACGGAACAAAATGAAACAGAAGCAGGTCTTGATTTCTAACCAAACAATGCTTTAATGGTCGCCGAGTCGGCGAACAAAGCCAGACAATCAAATGTAATTACACGCACATAAACACGCAAAAGACGAAGATTCTGAGGTTGAGACTTGAGCTGGGGTTAAAGGTGCACTGGGAGAAAAGTGTGGTGGGGGTCACATAAGATTAATTTAATAAATATTATACAATGATATACAATGATGAAATAATATACAATGATTTAAATAATCTGAAAATTAATTGCTAGGAAGTTAATAGAAATATCCCAGTAGAAAAGAAATACATATTTTTAATCCAGCAATTAATTATCTAAATTAAATAGATCTCCTTATAGATCTTATAAAAATAATCCCAAAATTTGTATGAAAAACTTAATGTTAAATAAAAATAGTGCTAAAAAATAAGTAAAAAATTCGTACAGAAACAAATTAAAATAAATAAATCATACAAATGTTTCATAAGGGTAGTACTGTAGCACGGGTTATTTTTTAATAGCTAATCCATAAACGTTGTAACAACTTAATTTCCTTTTTTCTCTGTGAGGCTGAGACACCTGAACCCGCTTTCCAGACCTTTTCATAAAAGGTAGCCAAGAGAGAATCACGCAATTTACTATAATTTGCAGGAGGAGATTGCGCAAGTGGAGATGGATGGAATGGGTTGGGTTGGGTTGGGGAAAGGGTCCGAGTCGAAGACCGTGCTCCAGTTTCTTGAGATTGCGGCAAGTAAAGTTCTTCAGACGGCCACTGCCTCGACCACTTTTCTTCTTTTTTTTATTTCTTCGCTGGATGTCAATGGTGCGGAGTGCGGATTGCGGATGGCGGGTTTATGGGCAAAGTCATTAGGCAGCTGGCGACACTTATCCAGGGGGCAGTTAATTACAAAGTGGTTGCGGCGGTGGCTAAGACATAATTTCACGCCATTTGCGGTGCATAAGAGGCCGCTAATGCTGGACTATGACTTGCAGCTCCTCCAACAACTTGGACTCTAAACTCGGGGACGAATTCATTTTCCGAGGGAAAGAAAATTACCTGCAGAGTAATGGAATTCCGTTGGTGAAGAGCTTATAAGTATGTAGGGGGTTGCAACCCCAGTAAACTTAATTTAAACTGTCATAAAACAAAGGGAAAATGGTAGGAAAGAGTTAAAGTTTTGTAGTGTTTTTTATGTAATTCTCTAGTTTATTAAAACGGAACAACTGAATTATTTTGTGACTTACACAGGTGAATAAAATGAGATATAAATTATAAGTAATATTATAATTCTTTCTGTAATATTATCTTGTATTATATAATTATTTCTTACCCAGTTATTAATATCCAAACCCAAAATATTCCCCAGATGACCCTTCTAACAATGTTTCCCTGTTCTTTTAACATCAAATTATCCCAATAAACCCTGCTCCCGCTCAAGTTCTCTTTCAACTCTGCTAATGAGTCTCTCTGGCAGTTATTTCGGCATTGACCGACCTTCAGACACTTGATTAGTTTAATTAATAATTGACAAATTTCGTGTCTAATCAGCAGACTAATCATGACTCCCCACCTCTCTTGTTTTGCCCTGATTAATTCAATTAGAAGTTTGGGATTATGCCGCCTGATTATGCCAAAAATGCTGCGTGTTTATTAATTTTCATCCAGCGGTTTGCTTTGATTCTGAATTCACCATCAGCCTGTGTGACTTGACTAATTTTCGCTGCTTTTCTGTTTTCGCTTTTTTCTAGATTACCCCCGAGTGGAGGTCGGACCCGAGAATCCTTTGCGGGTGGAACGTGACCGGACTGCCAAGCTGGAGTGTAACGTGGATGCCAAGCCCAAGGTTCCCAATGTCCGTTGGAATCGCAATGGTCGCTTCATCAGCTCCTCATTAGTTCACACGATCCATCGAGTGAGTGTTCAGGATGCCGGCAAATACACCTGCATTGCGGATAATGGTTTGGGCAAGACGGGAGAACAGGAGTTGATTCTGGATATCCTCTATCCACCCATGGTGGTGATCGAATCCAAGACTAGGGAGGCTGAGGAAGGAGATACAGTGACCATTCGCTGCAATGTCACCGCGAATCCCGCTCCAGTAACCATTGAATGGTTGAAGGAGAATAGTCCCGACTTCCGCTATAATGGAGATGTCTTAACCTTGAACTCTGTGCGAGCTGATCATGCTGGGAATTATATCTGCAGAGCTGTTAATATAATGCAAAGTCAGGGAATGGAGCGCAGCGAGCGAGTGGGCAACTCCACGGTGGCTTTGCTAGTTCGTCATCGACCTGGACAGGCTTACATCACTCCCAACAAACCAGTGGTCCATGTGGGCAATGGTGTTACTCTAACTTGTTCAGCAAATCCCCCTGGATGGCCAGTTCCCCAGTACAGATGGTTCCGCGATATGGATGGAGAGTTCTCGAGCACCCAGAAGATCCTGGCGCAAGGACCCCAATACTCCATACCCAAAGCTCATTTAGGCAACGAGGGAAAATACCATTGTCATGCTGTCAACGAACTGGGAATCGGAATGATGGCCACCATTTCCCTGGAGATCCATCAGCCTCCCCAGTTCCTGGCCAAACTACAGCAACATATGACTAGGAGAGTAGCGGATACGGATTACACGGTAACCTGCAGTGCCAAGGGAAAACCAGCACCAAGTGTCAAGTGGCTCAAGGATGCAGTGGAAATTCTGCCAGAGGAAAATCTCTACGAAGTGCAAACCAATCCCGATCAGGGTTTAAATGGAATGGTCACAGTGCAGAGTCAATTGAAATTCAGGGGTAAAGCCAGGCCAAATGGTAATGCCTTAGTTCCCGGAGATCGTGGCCTGTACACCTGTTTGTACCAAAACGAAGTGAATTCAGCAAACTCTTCCATGCAACTGAGGATCGAACATGAACCCATAGTCCTGCATCAATACAACAAGGTGGCTTTTGATATTCGGGAGACAGCTGAAGTGGTTTGCAAGGTTCAGGCCTATCCCAAACCCGAATTCCAATGGCAGTTTGGCAACAACCCATCACCTCTAACCATGTCTTCGGATGGTCACTACGAAATTAGCACCACTACGGATAATAATGACATTTATACCTCTGTGCTGAAGATCAACTCGCTGACTCATTCGGATTATGGAGAGTATACTTGCAGGGTGGCCAATACTTTGGATACCATTCGAGCTCCTATTAGATTGCAACAAAAGGGTCCCCCAGAGAAACCCACCAATCTGCGAGCCACCGAAGTGGGTCATAATTATGTATCCCTATCTTGGGATCCCGGTTTCGATGGTGGTTTGAGCAAGACCAAATTCTTTGTGAGCTATCGACGGGTGGCGATGCCAAGGGAAGAGCAACTGATACCCGATTGCGCCACTCTGGCCAACTCGAATTCCGCTTGGGTGGAGGTTGACTGCCAAAGGGACATCCCCTGCAAGGTCAACTCCCTGGAACAGCACCAGAGTTATGCCTTCAAGGTCAAGGCGTTGAATCCGAAGAGTGATTCGCCGTACTCCAGCGAAATAATGGTGACAACAAAGGTCAGCAGGATTCCGCCACCTCTTCAGGTGACTTATGAACCAAGCACTCGAACTCTGGGCATCGATGTGGGCGCCACCTGTTTGTCCCTGGTGGCCGTTGTGGAATCCATGATGAATGCCGATACACCGAATGCCGCCTGGGAGGTGGTGGCCACCATGGATAACCTACAGCTATCCGGGAATGGACCCACGCACAAGGAGAAGGTCATCGACAGGATAATCGGAGCCAGGCGGCTTGGAGGAGGACGTGCCTTGGGTCACACCATCAGCGAGGATGAAGATGACAATGGTCTGAATTCACTGGCCCTCGAGGATGACAACAGTCCCACTGTGAGGGTTAAGTTGTGCCTGAGGACCAATCCCGAGCACTGCGGCGATTACACGGATGCGGAAAGTAAGTAGAAAGTAGTGTAAGAAAATTTGTTAGTTAGGGAAAAAATCCTTATCGATGCAACCAAGATGTACAGTATAAGAATAAAAAATGCGCATGAAAAGTGGGTGGAAAAGAGAAGTATTCCTCCTCAACCGCCGCTGATGATTTCCATTATATGCAAAGCCATTACGAGCAATTGCACCACTTGAATGACCGACTGGCTGCCGGCGGACAATCAATCACTCATTCCGTCAGTGGTCGTGGTTTCGCCTCCTCCTTGCCACCCATCTTTCAAGCAGCGAACCATCTATCCAGCCATCCGGCAGCCAAGCAACCATCCATCCAGCCATTCATCCATCCACTTCAACTCTTTGCGATGCATTTTTCATGGCTTCATTTCATCTCACTCTCGATTACAGAGCCAAAAACAGGAATGAAATTAAGAAATCGATTCGGAATTAATTAGATTTATCGATTGTAATGATGTTATTTTATTTAATGCGATATTATTCGATACCTAAAATGTTGATGGCATTTTTTTTAAGTCGAACTCGTTTTTTTAATTAATGTATCACAGTTTCGATAGACAAAAATTCGATATTATTCACGATCGATTGATTTTCATTATACAATCACTAATTATCCTTTTTGTTCTTTCTCCGATAGTTGGCCGACCGTATATCGCGGAGGCTAGTGCCCTGGCCACGCCCACTTTGATAGCGATAATCGTGTCCTGCGTGGTCTTCGCCCTCTTCGCCGGCCTCATCCTGATGTTCTGTCGCTGCAAGCGGAATCAATCCAAGAAGAGTGCCGCTGCCAAGGATTACGAGATGGACTCGGTGCGCCCTTCGATTGTGACCGCCCAGCAGAACCAGGCCCCGCCCCCCTACTACCCCGCCTCTGGCCTGGACAATAAGGCGCTGGAGCACTCGATGGATCTCGCATTGAGTATGGAGGAGCAGAAGACGGCCCTGTATGCCACCCAAAATGGGTACAGCTATCACCCCGGCAGTGGGGTGGTGGGTGTTGGCCTAGGAGGCGGCGTGGTGGGCGTGGGCGTGGGCGGCAGTGTGGTCAGCGGCATGGGCGGCGGCATGGTGGGCGTGGGCGGAATGGGCGGAGGCAGTGGCGTCGGCGTCAATGGAATTCCTGGTCTCAATGCACACACGATGCCCGGAAATGAATGTGAGTACTAGCAAATGCTTTTTAAAATATTTTATTTTATACTCAAAAAAAAGTTTTACACTAAAAATCATAAAATTTCCTTATCTCCATACTTTTAAATCAAAGTTTCAAAATTTTTCCATAAGTATTTTTTTTGGGAAATAATTTTCCCTTTTTTTTCCAACTTCTTCAACAATTTTGCACCTTTTTTTCCAACTTTAAGTGTTTGCCACGTAAGGGTGGGCAAACAAAAAACTAAAAGATCGAAAACCGAAGTGAGAAATACTTCCGGTTGGGACATGTCCTTATGGTCCCTTTTTTATCCAGTGGTTTCTGGTGTTTCTGGGGGTACTTTCACCTCCTCCGTTTGGGTTGCGGTGATTTTTCATTGTCCACACAAATACGTACACTTCCGCACAAAATGAAATCCGTGCTGACGTTTAAAAGGAAAATATATGTGGGGTGGGTATCCAAAGGGGGGTTGGATTTCCCGGTTGTATTTTCTATTTTTTTCGAAATTATGTTGCCCCTGAAAATGGGAAAAGTGCAAAATGGAGTTGAGTGCAAATCGATGGCAGCAAGAGCATTCATCAAGCGCGGTTTGTGTTCTGTCAGAGCAGCCCCCCTTGCCTACGCACCTGGAAAAGCGGGGGAAAAAGCACTTTCCACTTCCGTTGTAAATTTGTTGAAACAGCAATTTTTTCTAAACGCTTGCTTTTTTTTTTTTGTTACTGTTTGCTGTTGGTCTGTAGCATTTTGTAATATACTTTCCATTTTGCAATTGTTGCTGTCGTCCATTCATCGTGACGTCCTTTCCGCCCACTTGTCCTCCCATTTTGCTGGCGTCCCTTCAAGTGGGGGAATCCCCCTGTTCCTTTTCACCATGACTCTTGTTCGCTGTTTGAATGCGTAAAACTGGACTGAAGAGCGCTTTCTGTTCACAAAGAAGAAACAAAATCCTCCCCCAGTTCTTTCCCCTCAGCGGTTTTACACAATTCATTATTAATTGTGCTGGTTTTCGTTTATTTCCTTTTTTCCCCTACCCACAATTTTTAACCTTTCACATGGGAGGGGTGGAAAAAAAAGCATTTGGCACTTGGTAATGATGTGCAAATTAAAAAATCCTTTTTTTAAAGGAACACGATCTCCTATAACTGGTCATACTAAAAGTTAATTTACTTTTTACATTTTTTAAGCCTCTAAATAGCAGCAATTTGCTTTGGCAATTTCGTGTTTCAATTGTTTTCGAAGGCCAATTAAAATTTTAAGGCGCTTAGTCTGGCAAGGACTCACTAAAGGGGCATTAAGGGGTTAACAGGGGGGCTGCTGCCACTTAATTGCATTTAAAAACGATTGTAGGAGGTGGAAAAGGAGAAGGAGTTGCAGTAACAGCTAATTTGGCAAGTGAAAGTGGCATGAATAATAAAGGGTTGCAAGTGCACGAAAGGAACGAAAGGACCAAAGAGTGTTGGGGAAACTCCTTTTCCTCTTTTCCCTCTCCGTTGCATTGTGAGCGCTAATTGCCGCTTAAGGAGCAGGGCAGCCACAAGCGAAGAGCCGAAACACACGGCTCCCGACCAAAATGTCCTTTGGCAGATGCAGATGCTTCCCGAAAACCCAAACCTCTGACTTTATTTGCCACTCACCGAAATAAAAATTTAATTTTGATTATTTTTAAACGGCAATTTTCATTATATTAGAATATAAAATAATATACATGATTAATTTCAAAAACATTTTAGTTTCACCTTTTAAGGCGCCTAAAAGTATGCAATAAAATATTTTGTATTCACAAAAAGCAATCTTCCCTTGCACAAAATATTTTAAGACACACTTGAAAGTGATTTAAAAATTAACAATGATTTTTATATCAACCCCATTTTGAGAAATGTAACTCATTATTATTTTTTCTGTGTAAAACCCCTCCATTTTCCACTTTGTCTACGACTGAGAGTTCTGGCGGTTCATTGTTGTAGTTGCCTGCACTTTTCGGGCTCGTTAACGACCGCCCAATTCAGGTCCTTTGGCTTGCCACCCCCTGAGTTTCACCCCCTTTCGAAGCCCTGCTCCCCATGGCCACAATTGCTTTCGACCTAGGCCAAAAACCTAATGAACTTTGCATGTAAACCGGCGACGACAATAAAAACAATCAAGCGAAGAGCGAAAGTGCAGCCAATAAAAGGAGTGTCGAAAGGAGTCCTCTGGAGTTGGGAGAAGCTTTTAAAATGAAACTTAAAGGTATTCAGATATTTAAAAGAGGAATTGCCATAGGAATATAATTGTAATAAATAATACATAAATAGCAACAGAAAAATAGCCATTATTAAATACTAAACACAAAACTTGGCAGCACTCTTTAAGTCTCTCGCTTCAAGTTATTCCGCTCAGACTTTCTGGAAAGTTTCTTGCACTCTCCAGTTGAAGGATTACAAGTCAGGGTCTGGGATATATATACTCCATATACGTTTATATATAGAATACGCCCACGGCTAGACGATGGCTAGGACATGTTCCAGCAAATAAATGAACAGCAAAACAAGCAGCTGGAATTTGGAAAACCAAATAAATGCAAACAAATGTCGTCGCACACACAGAAGAGGCAACCAACCGTAGAAAATAGAGAGGAAAAATAAAAATGAAAATATAAAAAAATAGCTGGGTAAAAAAAAATAGAAAAAAAAACGAACAGAAGGATTCTCGCGCTCGGCAAATTTATGCGCTAAATAAATAAAGCCATGAACCCGCGCGCCAACAAATGTCTGCCATGTTTTAGTTGGGTTTGGTTTAGTTTGGTTTGGTTTGGTCGGGATTCCTCTGGTCGGTGGGGGTGTTTTGTTTTCAATGCGATTCTGGGGGTTTTTGGGGGCCCTCCGCGTTCAGTTCTCTTGTGTTCTGGGCTTAAAATGCAGCCCCGCAAAGCAAATAGCCGCAAAATAGTTTTGCGCGCCCCAAAAACGTAGCCCAAAAGGGGGTAAATACGACGAGGGGGGTGGCTTTAACACAAACAGAAATTCGAATATATTCAAAATATTTTTTTACTAAAATTAAAAATATTTTCTTAAAATTAAAAAAAAACTGTAATGTATAAAAGGGAAGTGATACATTTTTTTGGTCCTTAAAATTGTTGATAATATTTTAAATATTTAAAAGAATTTTATATATTCATAAAAACAAGTATAAACCTTTTGTCAATAAATCTTTATTTTAATATTTCCTTAAAAATTACTCTGTCAAAGATTTTTAATTTTTTTTATGATATAATTTTCCAAAATATAGTAAAGATATTTCTTTGAGTGCATGCCATCTGCTGTATTTTAGGCCAGCATTTTGCTGCTCTTTGTTCCCCTCTAATCTGTCTTTTTTTTGCAGTGATTGCCTCTCGAACATGTTTGTCTTGTGTTCTTGTTGTAAGCGAAGGGTTAACACGAGGGTTCAAGGGGGTCAACAGCAGCAGCCTTGACCAACCGACCAACTAACCCAACCCAACCCAAACCAAAACAAACCAAAATCCGACCGCACCACAAACAACAGTTCGAAGACACCATCTATATCTATGAGTTCCAATTTGCTGGACTTTATTTCTTTCCTTTTTTTGCAGATGCCCAAGCTAATTGGCTTAAGTCTAAACACAGTCGCGAATTCCAAAGAAGTGGGCTTTAATTTATATTATTATAAAATCATCAATACCCTTGACCTGACGTTGGGTTTTTCTTTCACTTTCTTGGGCTGAAAATTCTGTCATGCCCAGCTGATCAGGAACAACAAGGCGAATTCCGGCGAGAGTTTCGCTAACAAAGTTATTTTACTTTCCCTTCCAAGCCGCCCGCCCCCACAGGCTTTTCATTCATTATCCTACTAACGAAAAAAGGAGAAAAAAAGAAGAAAAATCTGAGAAACTGACGCTGTTGCAGCGCAGCAAACTTTTTGGCCAACTTGGGGGCGCACAAAAGAAGCTGGAAAGCAGGAAAACCGGATGGAGCGGCGGAAAAGTGCAACACGGCAAGTGCAGGAACTCGGCACTAGTGCGCTCCCACTTTTCCTCCTGCACTTTCCCCGGCTTTTTCGAGCCCTTTTCCCTTAAAATACAACCCTTGTTGTATGCCTGCTACATTTAAGCGCATTTAGGGCAAATGCCAAGCAGCCTCCGACTCTGAACTCTCAACTCGCGAATCTCGAATCTCGACGCTCAGAGTCTCCGAGTCGCGTCGCTAATTAAAAGTGCAACAAGGAAAAGGTCACGAGGGGTTGGGGAAATCGTAGGGAAAATCGTAGCTGCATGGTTAGAAAAGAGTGGCACTAAAAGTTGCCAAAATATGTTTCACAAATTTGCATTCATTGTGTGGCAAAAAAGTAACGAATCAACGTCTTGTAAAAGATATCGAAAACAAATTAAAAGAAATTTAAAAAAAAATCATATGATTAAAATGTGAGTATTTAATTTAATTATTTCAATTTTCTTTTTCAAAACAAATATTTTATCCTTCTTTTAAAAAATTTGGTTTATTATTATTAAATCTATGATTATTAAAACAGAACTATAATTTTCTACTTTACAAAGGTTCCTATAAAAAAACTGATTAAATTTCTTAAATACACCAGCTTATAAAAGTCTTTCTGACTATTTTTTTCGCTGTGTAGAGTGAAAAACCTAGATAAGGAGCGAACTGGTGCTATTAACACCCCAAAAACAGCGAACTGGGCTTGAGTTCGGATGAGTTGAGTTGGGTTTGGTGGGGATGGAATGGGTTTTGTTGCACAGGCAGCAAAAGTGAAGAGGGGGAAGTTGGCCTTACCCCCATCCTTAACCCTTAGGTGCCTGCTGGGGCCACGGCCTGCTATTTAGTTAACCGTTAATGGCATTTGAAACTGTTTTTATTGTGAACTGCCGCTGCCGCTGCTGCTGCACAAAAATGTTGCATAATTGTAAGCGCTTCCGGTTGAAAAGTTTGTCGAGTGAATTAGAGGGAAAACTTTCCACCAGCCCAAGCACTTTTACATGAAAAGATTTTCCAACTGCGGACGGGGTTTAATAATAAGCTGTTGTTGCGGCGGGCGGGGGACGGGAAAAGTGGGGAAAATGGAGGCGTGACTGGGCCAGAACTATGCCGCAACTGTTGTTGTTATTTGCTCAAATCAATGCACAAAACTTTGACAAACTTTAATTGCTAAAAAGGAAAAAATAAATAAGGAGTAGGCAAAATGTTGTTTCCCTCCAGACAATGGAAATGCATTAAAATTTTCATCAGCGAGGGAGAGAAATTTTGTTATTTCGGTCAAATATTTTGGCAAACTTGAGCAATCAAAAGTTGCCGCCGACAAAAGATTTGATGCTTATCAAATTGAAAAGTTTCAGTCTTATTTTTTTGTCCCCTTCAATTGCAATTGGAAAATCTACATACATATATAAGCAGAATGTTGCGGCATAAAATTACTCAAGCAAATATGCAAATTGGCTGAGCGAATAAAGAGCAAACAGAAAAGTTGGCCGCATGAAATGTAAATGAAGTTAATATTATTACTGTTTTAGTTTTATGGCTAATCATAAAAATTATCACGCCCACCGAAAACGAGGCATAAAATCGGGGCCCTAAACTCGCGACGCAGTTCCAGCTGAGGACACGCAAAAATGGAGCGAAAACTTGCCATAAAAACGGTCGCCAAATGAGACCACGCAACCCGCGTGAGGGTTAAGGAGTAATGAGCCTATTTCCCGAACCTCTAGATTTTCTAGATCTACAAATATATGGCACTCAATGAAATTCCCTGTAATCGAACATTATTATTGCACACTTTATGGCGGGGGAAAAAATATTTTAATCCTTTATTTAAATAAATAGTAAATATATTGATTGGAAAATTTAGAAATTTAAATATAATCATTTTATATTGTAAATTCCCCGTTAATTTATGACATGCCATACAAAATTGCTTATGTGTGTTTAACAAACCCGACG
This sequence comes from Drosophila takahashii, assembly GCF_030179915.1. NCBI lineage: Eukaryota > Metazoa > Arthropoda > Insecta > Diptera > Drosophilidae > Drosophila > Drosophila takahashii. Next base: position 1,697,493 of record NC_091678.1, on the reverse strand, counting down.
AATCCTTTTAACTGTGACAAATCCCCTAAAATGCCAAAGATTATATACTTTTGGGAACACTTTTTCCGCAGCCAACTCAAAATTCAAAAAGTTTTTGTTTGTCGGCAAGCGTGCGTTTAATATTTATGAGTGATTTATCACGATATAAAAATAATAATAAATGCGTCCAGGCAGCAAGCACGCACCAGGCAAAAGCAAAAGCATAGGGAACAATGAATGAAAATGGAAAAGTCGGTTGAAGGAGTGGGAAAATGGGAACACCAGCTGCTTCTCATCGAAGGACAAGGGCTCCTCCATCCGTTTACCCCATAAAAATTGTCAAAATGGTCTGAGGAAGGAACAGGAAGGTGGAAGTCTTCGAATTCGGTGCTCCTCAAGGGTTTATGACGTTACGATGGATTTTAAGTGGCGCACGCGGCGTATGCGCAATGTGATAAACTATTAATTACGCCTTGTCTACGACTCAAAGTTAATAAATTTTATGCCCCTGTCATTTTTATGTGTTAATCAATAAAAATCCAGCCCAAAAGTTGCCACCAGAAAACAGACAGGACTTCAACTTTGTTTTTGGGACCAAACTTTGGCTTAATTTTAATTAAATTTTATTTTACTGCCAACGAGCGAAAGTTTTTCCTTGGCCAAGGGCCAAATAGTAAATGTTGTACACGAGTGAACAATGGCGGTTAAAAAAATAGTGACTCTTGGGGATTTATTTGAGAAAAATAAAATTTATTAATGACCAAAGATATTTTATACATATTTTTATTATCGTTTTTTATATTTAATGCAGTCTTAACTATAGTATATGTAATAAAAAGTAATGAAAGTTTATATAAGAAGCAATGTTTAATTTGCTTAAAATATTTTACTCAAAAATTAATAACTCTGAGTAGAGAAAATCCACTATAAAACATTTTAATAAATTTATCACACAACTTTCAATACCACTTATTGTTTTATCTTCTACCTATATTTCTGTATGAAAAGTAATGCAACTCTCCCGTGAATTTATGCCAACTGTACTTGTTCGAAATATGCTCATTCATCATTTGTTTTTTTTTTTGTATTTTTCCAGGGGTAAACATGGGCTACATGGAGAACAACTATTCGAATTCGAACAATGGCGGCAGTGTCAACTCGCAGGACTCTTTGTGGCAGGTAAAGATGTCGGCAGCGGCGGTGGGCAACCAGCAGGGCATGGTCCAGGCCCCCCTGAATCAATATGTCGAGCAGCAGCCCGCCTACGGATACGATCCGTTGACCCACGGAGGCTATGGGGCGGTGGATGACTACGCCCCCTATCCACACCTAACGGCCACGCCCAGTCAGGTGGGCGATGAGTACCATAACTTGCGCAACAGCCAGAATCCGTCCCGGCAGGACTACTGCAGCGATCCCTACGCATCCGTGCAGAAGCCCAAGAAGCGAGTCGATCAGCATTTAGGTGAGTAATCAACAGAATTTTTACAAAATCCGCGACATTACTAGGAAATTATAGCTAAAGAATTAAGATATATTGGGATAATTAATTAGAATCATCAGAAAAGGAAGGTTTCTTTATGAATTAAAGAATATATATATTTAGGGTATATAACTATAAATATATAAATATAAATATTTGTTATACTTCCAAGTTTAATTTCCTTTATAAATATGAGGAAATCATTAAGCAAAAACATGTATATATTTTTCGGACTAACGATGTCGTATGCAAAGAATATATACTTTCCAAATAAAATCCATTGAAGCCTGGATAACGAAACTTATTAGTAGAAATTTCACGCATTCATCAGGAACTGTGTGAACAAGCAGTGAATAAATGCCGATGAAATAATGAGAGAGAAAAGCAAAACTGCAGAAAATTACACATAGATTGCGAAGAGATTTGTTCGAGGAACTTTTCCCTTATTTTGATTGATAAACTTTTCGCCAAGAGCCGAGGAGGACCCAAAGTTTCTATTTTCTGACACATTAAGCTGCCTAGGAAAAGAGTAAGGTCCTGGCTTTCGGATTCCATGATGTCGTCCTATGTCCTATGGCCCATGTCAAAAAGTGTGCGTGTGGCCTACGTCCCGAAATGAAAGTGAGAGGGCCAACCAACCAACATTTCTGTTGGCATTTCGGGCTTTGGCTCGCTTTCAGTTATGACAAGTTAAGCACTGGGAATCTCAAAATGTTTTGCGCCCTTTTGCCATGCTAATTATAGGAGAGGCTACGACGGCTGCGGGGAAGCAAATAAATATTATTTGCCAATATGCTGTTCGAGGTTCGAACATTTGGACTCGGGCTTAAAGTCTTTGAGTTGAGTTTGCTTTAAGTTCACCCGAGCACAAAGCACCAACCGCAGCAAAAGCAGCAAAATCAACAAGAACCAAGGGGATGTGGGGCTGCCCTTTGGCATCCACAGCTTGTTTTTTGGGATTGTCTATGGGTGTTCCAAGTGTTCTGAGTATTCTGGGTCTGTGTGTGCGTGTGCTCGAATTTTTGCGGAATCCATTTCTGCCGCATGGCCCATGTTGTTATGTGTATTTTATTATTTGAATACTCTATACGTTACTAGAGTAGCTTTAGTTTTCGGTTATTAAGATTTTATTAGAACAGAAAATACTTGCAGAATTTAAAAGAAATTCATTAGTTCAGTTGACATAAGATTAGAAGAGGAAAATATCACCGAGAAGTTTTTATTAAATCCTTAAAAAATATTTGGTAAAATAAAGAATTTTAAATTGATCATTAAACCGTAAAACTCCTTAAAAAATTATTTTCAGCTGTTCAAACAGTCTTTGTTTTTTTATATATATTTTTTTTTAAATACCCCTCTGATATGCTAGAGTATCAAAATGTTTTATACATCCCCACCGCACTTTTCATATTGTTTGTTGTTGTTATTGTGATGCCAATAACACCGCAAGTGTTTTAAAATATTAAATAATAAAAAGCGAACCGAACCGAACTGAACCGAATGAAAAACCCAAGATGAACAGCAGCCACAGTGAGAGTTTTGAGTTGGATCAGCAGTGGTGACTGTAAAGCGCCAGCGGGTCGTATGCGTAATATCCCCCTTGTTTTTTGTACGTGTGTGTGTGTTGGCCACAACTATGAGCGGTGTGTTTGTGTGTGTTATCTTTACGCTTTATGAGCACCAAAACCCGAAAAAAAATACATTTTTGGTAGCTACTTTTTGTTGTTCTTGGGCGCTTTTTATTGCCCTGGACTCTCGCAGTAGGTTGTTACTACTGTTGTTGTTGTTTCTGTGTTGAATATTGTTAGCCATTTTTTTCCCCACTCACTCCCTGCATATAAAATGCAATAGAAAGCAAAAAAAGAGAGAGAAAAAAGGCTCCCTATTTCCTACGTCCTTTGCTCATTTTTTGTTTACTGAGGTTAAACGCAAGGCACAAACACAAAAAAACGGGAAAAACGGTAGTTTTTTTTTCTTTTGGTTAAGAAATGCAGGGAAACAATAAAGAAAATATTTATAAAAAAGAAAGAAACTATTCGTGCATGTCAATAAAATGCAAAAGCACTACAAGATACAAGCTGCCAGATGGAAGATGGAAGATAGATCCCCCACGAGAGCCATCAAAAGCAAAGCAAACTTTAAGGGGCGTAGTGCCACTGAAGAGGGTTAATGTAGAATGTAGAATGTGGGGGCTATGAGGGGGTTAAGAAGACGAAGGACGTTGGGCACAAGAGGGGTTAAGAGTGGAAGAGCCAGCAGATTGACAGTGCTACAATATGCAAATACATCTTCATTACATTGATGTCAGCTTATGCACAGCTTGCAAATGCAACTGAATGTCGTCTCCCTGTGTGTGTGTAAGAGTGTGTGAGTGTATGAGTGTATCTATAAGAGTGTGTGTGTCCGCCTGTCTGTGTTTGTATGTTTAAAAGCTTTTACACTTGCCAAACTCACATTTGAGACCCCTCATCGCTCATTCTACGGCCCGCTTTTCCCCGCTCTCGTGTGGCTTCCAAAACCCCGGCTGACTTTTGTGCTATGCAATATGCAGCCAAGTGCACTGATAAAAAATATTTAACATTTTCATTTGCATAATAAATTTACGTTCCCTTAAAATCTCTAAAGAAAATTGTAATTTTAACATTTTCTGCGGATTTTCGTTGCTTACCAAAATCAAAACTATTAGTTTTAAAATAGCTTAGACTATATTTTATCTAGATACTAGTTCATATAATTTACATATAAGTTTGTAAGATTTTTCCACGGTGTATATGAGTGATCAGAGGATGCATGTCGAGAGGGGAAAGAAGAGGGGCTGGCCATGGCCGGAAGGAAGGAAGTCTGCGGCAGGCGCCAAAAAGCTGCGTAAGCAAATTTTTTGCTCATCTGTTAACATGCAAAGAAGGCTGCACAGAATAAAGATTGGGGCATGCTACATATATGTGTGGTACATACATATATGAAGGGGAAAACAGAAAGGGAAATTTTCGGAGGGACCAAACGACAGACCGACTGACTGACTGACTGATTGATTATGCAGACTTTTGTGTCAGTTGGTTGAGCGCCTTTGTTTGGTCCTTTGTCAAACAGACTCTCTCCTGGCCCACAGGAAATGGCTTTAATTCATCATTAAGGCAAAGGAGACAGCGGAGAAAACGGTGAAAGCCAGCCACAAGATGAAGAACAAGTCGGAGATTATCCCGGGCTTTTAGCAGATTATTCAAATTGCTACTTCATGAATATACATAAACGATTTTGATTAATATCGGAACATATGCTTGACATACTTTATGTTTTTGGGGTAAAGTAATTGTATGAAAAATAAGGAGAGATAAATTAAAGAAAAGGTGGAATATAAGATATAAAAATCTAGATAAAAGCCAAATTAAAAAACATTTCCTCCCCTTGAATCCCATTATTTCTTGTCTTTGCCAACTATCTGATGATTTAAATCCGAACAAATCTGTTTTCGCCATTTCGAAGCCTTCTTTTTGCCTTCTTATCGCCCCGCTGAAAGGCTCATAATGCAGTTTGCTTTTGGGCTCGGGCAATAAATGCCAGGAAAACTTATTCAAAGTGCCATAAGAATCTTTCTCCTTTCTGGATGGCTTCCAAAATAGTTGCAAGGATGTGTGTGTGGGCCAAGGAACCACATAAATCACATGAGTCAGGATTTTCGCAACAACAACTAAAATCAGAAAAAAAAGGAGGAGGAAAAACAGCAGCACTAAACACACACTAAGTGGATTTGTGAGATGAGGAGAAGGGAAAGAGAAAGGAGAAAGCCACTGGCCAAAAGGCAACAAATGATAAGCGTTTTAACCCCTTGTTTTTATGCATGAGAAAGTGTTGCTAGCCAGCCAGTTTGTTTGTTTGTTTGTTTGCTGCTCCTCCTGCTGCTTCTGGGATAAACTCATCTGCAATTTGTTTACTTTCGACGTTTCCGAAAATTTACTAAAAAAGAATGGGTTATTACGAGCTTAGCATAGCAAAAAACTTGGCCAAAAAAGGCTAAGAACAACACACTCTTACTCACATTTGCATGCAAAGACAGCTGGGCAAAAACAGTAAAGGCAACAGTGCGTATGCTTAACGCAGAAACGATTAAGTTGTTGAGAGAGCGAGAGATAGAGTTAGAGAGACTGAATGGAAATTGAAAAATAGCATGAAAAACCACTAGCCAAAGAAGGGTGAGCGGGGGAGTTTCGTTAACGTGGGCGTGGCACAATAAAGTTATGCGCATAATATCCACAGCTCACGTATTGGCCATAAAATGCGGGCAGGAGAGCCAAATCTTCCGACTGCTGAAAATCTACGAAAGGAAATAGTTCAGGAGGAGCGCCAGAAAAAAGGATTCGCTTTCCCAGCTTTCCCTGGCTAGCTGGCTTTCCCTTTTTGGGTCAAGTTTATGCAGATGCCAGCGAGTGGAGTGGATGAAAAAAATCGCAGGCGATGGGGCGATGGCGACAAACGCGCTTAGGAATTTTCACACGACCCCAGAAGCCAGGGAAAGCCGGGAAAACCCGGGGAGCCAGCGGTACGGTGAAGAAAAGCCAGTCGAACGAGACGGAATATGTTAAAGAGCAGTTGTTAGAAAGGATTTACGTTTTACATTTGCAGGCACAGGGAGAAAAATGAATTTAAATATTAGAGTTTTTCCTAAACATATATTTTCTAAAATAACTAAAAATTATTTAGGTAAAATTAATTTTATAGAAATATTAAATATTTATAAAAAAGGAAATTTATATAGATAAATCGCTTTAAAACATTTTGTGAATATTGATAAAACCAATTAAAATAAATACTTTTTTTCCTATTATTTTTAATACGAAAAAGTCTTAGCCTCTGTTCATAACTGTAGAACAAATTCAATTATTGTTTTAATGTTCTCTGTTTTCTTTTCATAACTTTTTTCTCTGTGCATAAAAAGAGAGATCCATGAGGTAGACACATTCACACATTGGTATTTGGCCAAAAAAGCATTTCGACGCGGCGGCGATTTTGTTCTGGCTCTCCTATTTTTACTTTTTTCCTTATTTTGAAATTCAAATTCCAATAAATTTTCCAACGATTTGGCACACAAAGCAATCCAAAGCAGAAAAACGAGGGGGGCTCAAGTGTGGGAATGCGTTGGGGGAGGTTGTTAGTGCTGAATCCTTTGCCGGATTTGCATGGCCAAAAGAGCTGCGGACATGGCTCGAAGTGGAGAATTTGGATGGCGATGGGGATCCGCTTAAATATGCAACAATTTGTAGCAGACAAAGATGTTTGCCAAAGTGGTGGGGGTTTCCAGCAGCCAAGTCCTTTGATTATAAATTAATGTCCTGTTTACCAGGGAAAGACCACCACCCCTAAACCAAATGCCAGAAAATGCCTCTAATTCGTTTACGATTTCGAGGGGGTCAACAAATGCAGCAATCTGTACTGCAATTGGATGTCGTTAGTGAGAGCAATCAACTGGTAAATTAAAACAATTGCTTTTCGGGGGGATTTAAAGCTGCTGCAAATTAAATCGTTAACTAAAAAAATACAAATATATTTTGAAAAAGTGTTTTTGCTGTAAATTTCACCAACAGATTTCTCATTTTAAGCTAGACCTTAAGTATTGGCGTGTATTGACTATTCCCTAACATGGCTATTTTTCTCTACTACTCTTCACACATGTCTTGCACACTCATAAATCCAAAAAATATAATAAATATATCATAAACAAATCTATAGCGGACATTATACAGGATGTTACGCTCTAACGGAGCGCGCAGGCTGAAGTAAGTTAAAGTTAAAGCAAGGACAACAGAGAAAAAATACACAAATTCCATTACTGTGATGATGCTGAATTTTTGAGTTGCCTGCAGTTAATTTTGCCTATGATTTTTCAAGCCTAAGCACTGAGACCCTAGAAAACAAACACTGTTTTGATTAGCATTTTGTTTTTAATTGTTTGAGCATGACTTTGCCGCTTTTCCGCCCATTTTGGTAAACTAATTTAAACAATTTTCCACCCACTCTCTTCTTCGAAAACAGATTCACCATATCACGACGTAAGCGGCCTGCCCAATCCCTACAACATGGAGCACTTGGAACAGGACGAGGTCCTTCCCCCGCAGCAGCATATGTCCTTGAGCTACGACGACAGCTTCGAGGGCGAATATTCGACAACGCCGAATGCCAGAAATCGTCGCGTCATACGCGAGATTATTGTCTAGGTTAAAAAACAGTCTAGTTCGAGAATCGGTAAATCGGAAAATCGAATAATCGGAAAATAAGCACTAAAAATATTCTCCAAAACACCACACACACACACGCTAAATTCCATCATCATCCATTTGAATATTATCATTTTTTCCAACTGCCAGCAGCAGCAGCAGATCTTTTGAAAAGTGGCCATTTTGAATACTTTTTTTTAATAATATATTTAGCTTAGTTTTTTGAGGGTTACGACGACGACGAACGTGTGTTGAGTTTTATTGGCAACGAAACATATATACCATAATACCCCTAGGATTAGAGTTCCGATCTATCATTGCTCTAGTTCAGCACTTTGTTGAGACAACACTGAGAGAAATACCCAAACACACACACAGAGACACACACGGATTAAAACCATCACTGGACAAGCACTTAATGTTACGATTTACCAGGTAGCATAGGGCTAAGTAGTAGTTAATATTAATGGTCATCTCTAGGTCCCAGTTGCAACAAACGAACTTTAAACTGTAAGGCGGAAGAAACCAGAAAATCGGAAAAACGAAAACAAAATCTCACTTTTCACCTAGGCTTAGGCTAATTAACTCGTAAGTGATTCTTGTTGGATTCTGTGCAATATTCGCGAGCACAGATCCACGAAAAGCAAAAACAAAAAGAATATACATAAACAGTACGACCTGCCACAAAAAAAGAAAAATATAAATAACAAAACAAAAAAAACAAACGAAACAAAAGGAAACAAAACTTACCTTAAATTAATTTTAAATTTTTAAATAAATCTGAGAAAAACGAAAAACGTTGCTTTAAGTAAGTTATATGATACGAAAATAAAACTAACATACAGAGAACTTTAAAAATTATTGAAAATAATTAAAAAAGATAAAATACAAAAAAAAAACAACAAAGAAACCAACTCCTCCAATTTGAAAACTTTAATTTAATTTACAAAATTTACCAACTAACGAAACTACATGTTCTGTTTTCCATTTGTTCGAGCTTTGTGTTGAAATTCAAAATTTTAATTGTAATTGTAATTATCGTTAAGCCAATTAGAAATCGGTCGATTAAGTTATGTTAAACACACAGACCTATTGAGTTTAAATATAAATGTTTTGTTTGTGTGCATTACGTTGTGTTTTTAACCCCCTTATCATGTGTTTTGCAACTTTTTGACAATGGCACAGACACACAAATCGAGAAGAGGAAAACATTTTTTGTAGCTAAGATTTAAATGTAAATACATGTGTAATTGTATATATTTACTTGTGACTTGCAAAGTAAATAAGCAGCAGCGGAAACTTAAATTAAATTGTAGTTAATTTTAAACAATTTCAAAATGAATTTAACTAGTAAGCAAGTGTTTAAGAGCAAATGCCACAAAATAAAGCAGATAAAACGAATTAAGAAACCTTAAGCAAACAAGAGAACTCTCGTTGGATGAACAAAACAAAATATAAACCAGGCGAGCGAAAACGAGAATCTTTATTATATAAATTATACACTCTAAAAACCAGATAAGCGGATATACATTATATATATATACATATACACGTTCATATACATCTACTTATTATTTGTAAATAAGTAAAGCATAATTTTTCATTTGAAAACCGTAAACGAACCGGAATCCATTAAAGATATATTTCCAAACACTACAAAAAAGCGAAGCAAAATCAAAGCAGATTTTTTATTTAGCAAAAATATTTATATATATACAAAGCTATATATATATGTTTTGCAATTTGACTGACAAGCAGTGGAAGTGGCACACACACGAACAACAAAAAATCACACAAGCGATAAAAACATAAACGAAAAAGTAGAGACAGAATTTGAGGCCCTCGGGCTGTTCAAACAATAAAACACTTTGTTAACTATTTTGTATGCATTTCTGATTTCATTCAATTCAACAAATTGCCACCCCACAAAACGGAAAAGAAAACATTAGCTAAAATATTTATGCATACACAATACACACACAAACACAAAATCAAACTCTCATGCAGTCACACACATGAAAACAAAACATATAATATTTTTTTATTCAGTTTTAAAACGAAACGTAAAAATAAAGCGAAACATCAAAAAACGAAGAATTTAAATTAAATGCCCTGTGTTTTGATTGGCTGTGGTTTGGACATTTTCATCGGCAGAGATATTAATTTGAATGGGGAAACAGATTAGAATGGCTTTGGTTTTTCGAAATTAAATCATTTTCTATGTAAGAATAATTCAAATTAAATGGCAGTTATAGATGCAGATTATTTGTAATCGAAGGTGTCTAAAATTATGCGATATTATATTTTTAAGTCAAGAGTCCTCTTTAAAAAGCTATTTTTTCTCGGCAAACTTTTAGGCAGCTTAGAAAAATGATTTGAATATTTAACGTAAGCATACAGTGTGTTTCACAGATTTAAAGACCCTGTAAAATCTTAAATGTTTTCTTTTCTGTGGTCCTGAAATGGGAAAACTCCCCCAAAAAGAGGGCGGCTGTGGGCGTGGCAGCAGACATCAGCATTAATAACAAAGAAGCAGCAGTAGCAGCAGCTGCAGGCGTTGCATAATGTGCCATGTTTAAGTTGATTGGCACCAAATTTATAGCATGCAATTTGACTTAAGTGGCAGTGCAGCACACTCCGGCACCCTGGCACTCTGGCAACCCTGGCGGGCAATCCTGGCGCCGGAAGTAACACGACACTGACATTTTAATTTAGTGCCAAGCGCAGGACCTCTGGTTACCCCTCCTCCTTTTTCTCCACCCCCTCGAATTTCCCTTCCTGTTCGTGTCACTTTTGCAGTTTTGCGTAAGAAACGAAAGTCAGCCACTTCGAATACCGCTGACAGCTGGGGAAAAGGCGGGAAAATGGAGGGAGGTGGAGCCAAATCGGAGGCATCAGCTCGAAATCAAATGGAGACGATTAACAAGCCGATAAGTGGATAAAGGAATATTTTTTTGGTAAGTATATTTAGGGGATGGCGGAAGTTATAAGCAAATTAGAAGAACAAATTGTTAAACGCTTGAAAATGAAAAAAGGAGAGATATTATTTTAGGATAGGAATTAATTCAATAGTTTGTTTTGGGGAAAAAGTTTATTTTATAAATTTTTTAGTTTTTTTTTTTGAGCCTGTCTATTCCATGAATTTATTTTAATACAAATTTGTCAGCCTTTTTTTTTGCAGTGCGTGCAATCATTTGAAATGGAACGTAAACTAATTTCTTCCCATTTCTCGCCTTGCTCCAGCTGCAATTCGTAGAATGTGGGCCACGAAACAGAAACAGGAACAGGAGCTCTGTCAGTTGTCCCATATAAGGCTGTATAAACCTATATAAGTCCACAAAGAACCAACAGGGAACCACCACAAACCACTCTTCTCTGAACTGAAACGAACCGCAGTCATTCATTCATTCATATCTCGGTGGCGAAAACAAAAGCGGCATATGGAAATTCATTTACTCCGCTTGGTGGGCTTGGGCTCCATCCTTAACCCCAGAACGGCTCCCTTAACCCGCCCGTGACCAAGGGTGGCTCATCCAGCACGTAGGCGGCAACCGCCGTCAATTAAAGCACTGCCGGTGGCGCCTAATTGGATTTATGCCACATTTATGTGTGTAGGTGCGAATTCGCGGAATCGGTGCAAATTGCGGGGCTGTCGGGAAAAGTCGTGCTAAAAATCAGCAGGATAATGAGCGACTGCTGCCATTAGGCGCGGGAAAACACACTGAGAACCACAAAACTTGGCGCCCCAACAATTGCAACTTTCGAGGACTTTAAATGAAATTACGCGAAAACTTTCGGACTGCCACTGCCATCATAGAAATGGCAACTTTTCAAGAGATCGCCAGAGGCGGCTGCATGCAAACTGAATCCCACGATTTTAGCCGATGGCACGCCCGCGAACATAATGAGTTCCATAAATTACCGCAAATTAAAGAGCCGGATGAGTAGACATTCTTGTACATAAGTGGATGCCACCTGGATGCCACGCGAACAGGGAAATAATTATTAACGGGGAGTATACGAAATGACACCTTATAATAGAAAGGGTTTACTGATCAACAGTGTTTTCTTTTTAAAATAATATTTGGTATGTAGAAAAAAATATTATTTATTGAAATTCCATATTTCCACTTCATATAGTGGTTTAAAATAGCATACATATCATGTCCCATTTAATTCGTTATTCAGACCTACAAATTTAACACAAATCAATGATATTTTTATTAACATGATTTTATTTAAGGGTTGGAAATTGCTGTTTATTTTATTAAAGAAGTATTTGCAAAGATGGTTGAGTGAGGCTTCAATGCTTCTAAATCAATTAACTTCCATCCAAAATGACACATCCAAAAATACGTTTTTTTGTATGAGTTTCCTTGTGGTTTCTTTTAGGATGATTCGAAATTATATAAATTATTATTAGGGCTTTAAGAATATTTTATAAATAGACTTCCCTTAAATATCCCAACCCATCTTAACTTCGAAAAGGGAATACCCCGTATTCCCATCGCTCATTCTGTTTGTGTGTGCTCTGCGGTCATTGGTTTGTAATTAATGCGACCAGAAGCTGACCAAAGAGCGACTTGGCACGCCTGCGGCGGCCTAATGTTGCACGGATCCAAAGTCCAAAGTCCAAAAGCGCCGGACCCAAAGCGCCGGAGTCGAAGGTAAATCGCCGGAATGCCCCGCCTGTCTGCGGTCGTCCTTCGCGGAGGACGAGTGTGCGTTGAGTGCTTTCGTGTTTAATTTTATTAATTATCGACGTAATCTTTGAAGTTTGCCGTTCTCTCCACTCCGTAACTCCGGGGAACTTCAACTTTTGGTGGCCTCACATCTCTCGGATGCAAGGCGCCTCCATTAATCGCGTTAACTCGAACGTGTGTGTCAGTCCTTGGCGCGAAATTCGCCTACACAATTTTATGGGGGCGGCAAAAGTTCCGACAAAACACAATTATGCTTTGGCATATGCAAAGGAAGAGGAGCAGCTGATGAGGAAGTTAAGTTTCGGTTCGACTTAATCTAATATTTCATTCCTTTATTTAGTGCCATAAATCGTAATTGGAGCAGAGATAATTCATCGAAAAAAATATATAATTATATTTGAGTTAAATATAATATAATTAATAAAATATTTCTCAAAACCTACAAAAAAGCGAGAACGAAAAAAATAAAATGTTTTCCTTTTAATATTCTTAGCGTATGCATATTTTCAGCATGACTTTGAAGCATGACTTTTCGTGGAAACAAAAAATGCAAGTTTTTTTTTGGCAAGCTCTCAGCAAATGTCAAGATAAATACTTTATACAATGATGTGTTTCCCAACTTGTGAAATAACGGTTTTATTAAACTTTTTTAGTAGATTTACTAAAAAAAATCCGGGTACTTTTGGCGACAGGAAACTGTCTGACTAATTCTTATCGCATTATTCTCAACATTTAATATTTTTTGGGTGCCCGTAAATAAATGACTAAGGGCCGGTTTCTCGAGTGCCGGCTAACATTTCTCGAACAGATAAAGTCCCTGCTAAGGCATTTTGGCTTTCTCGAGCATAAATGTGAGAGCTAACTTTGACAGGGACTCGGAGTCCCTGTTAAGAGTTTTCGACTCGATAGAATGACAGCTGATTTCCCAAAGCCAACTATGAAGATGAAACGAAATCACAGCTGACTTTTCCTTTAAATTATACCCAAACAGCTGATGAAATAATCGAAGCACGCCATTTTTTACCCTTCACAGCACAATTCTGTGCGTTAACAGCACTATGTAATTGTTTCTCGTTCAGATAAATTAAAGCAGTCGAGAAAGCCGATTTGCTTTTACGAACAGTTTATCTGGTATTTAAGTTTTTCGAACAGATAGCTATCAGGGACTTTGACAGGGACTCGAGAAACCGGCCCTAACACATAAAATAAAATGAACAAATTATAACCACATCGTAATTATTAAAAGCAATAATCAAAAAATAACTAGCTTTCTATTAAATCGTTATCAAAAATATCCCAATTTAATTTGATTATCTTCGCTGCCATGGCAGGCAGTTCTTTTCTTAGAACCCTCAATTTTTTTGGAAACCACCCATTGCCTTATCGGCGGACCTTTCCCGGCAACAGCTGCTCATTTGCTGCTAATCCTGGACCTCTGAAAGGGATTCCCACCTTCCGAACTGAACTGAACCACCTTCATTGCCTGGCAACTAGACAGCCAGGGGCCAGTGGTTGAGTTCCGTAATTCGAGCGCAAATATTGAAGTTTCAAAACCACCGGCAACAGTGGCTGCAGCCGCAAATAAAAGAATAATAATAATAATGAGCAAATATTTAAGCAGCCGGGAACTTATCAGAGAAGCAGCGAACGTAAGAGGGCTGAAATCGCGATCTGGATGCACGGCAAAAATATATACCTTCATCACAACTTTTTAATAATATTATTATAAATAAAAGTATATTTTTAATTTTATCCATTTGAACCTGGAAAAATTAAATATTAAAATATGGATAAATGTGAAAATTTAAAATGTATTTTTACTTAAGTGCCACAACTATAAATATGACTAATTTTATAGCCAATCTTAAAGTTCTTACTTACTTACGTATTTCTTCCCGTGTAAATAAACTTATTTTATTGATTGAATATTTTTTATTCCAGCGAAAAATTACGATTATTAAGAGTGTACGCGTTGAAATTGAGGATAACCTTAAGAAAATCATTTATTCTATTTTATCAGTGCATTCAAAATATTATAAAAATAAAAAATACAATAAAAAATTATTGCTTTTAAAAATCAAATGTAAAAAAAAAAACTTAAAAGTTTAGTATTTTTTATTAAAAATTCCCCCATGCGTTTAGGAGTTTTCCTTCTACAGTTAGAGTCTCATGGCCAGAAACCTCCCTTAGATTCCACCACCACCACCCTGCATTCTCCCATTTTGCTGATTGTAATTATGAATGAAATTTGAATTGCTGAGGGAGAAACGAAACGGGGCAACGGAGAATGGGAATTCGCTACACTTTCCGTTGCATTTTGCCGGACACGTGGCAGTTCCTGATCCCCCGGTCACGTGTCCTTGGCCACCCCATTCTGCCCCCTTCCACCCCATTCCGCGCTCATCGGAAGTGCCAATAAGTAGTTGTCAATATTGACTGATTATCTCGACACGGCGAAAGTGGGGGAGATTTTGAGGGGGAGATGCGGAGAAAGCGACCGTCGTGATTGCGAGTTGTTCGAGTCTTAAGCGGAAGTAAACATAAATCACAGCAAAGACGACTCAGCCACCACCCTCGGCAATTATTTTGCAGGACTTTTCAGGAGATGGCCATAATTTAAGCTTGCAGGCGACAGGAAGAAGCTGCTACCATTTAGTTCCATCTCCCTGCAATCCGATTCCGACCGGAGATGCGAGTAATTGCATTTGAATGGCGACCCAAGTCGAAACTGCAATCCCAGTTTAGTGGTGTATCATGGGGATGAACTGGGCGATGAACTAAACGATTTTATCAATCACAGGGATCAATCCCCTTTAAAGATTTCTAAATCAAGGATCTTCTTTTCTTACAAGGTTTAAAATGTTATATTAAAAGTGGAGAAATGTTAACTTTGAAGCTCGAAACTCCAGTTTTAATATTATTTAAAAACAAATCATAATTATTTTGAAATGTTTTCTTTCTAATGTCATACAATTTATACGGAAATGTTTTTTATTTATATTTTTAAAATTATTATTTTGAAATGTTTTCTTTCTAATATCATACAATTTCCACGGAAATGTTTTTTTTATTTATCTTATTAAATTTAAGTGGCACAAGTCAGCAGTCGATAAGAAAAGTATAAAATGTGCTGGCCGTTTTTGGTGAACAGTTATGAGAAATAATTACTCGTATTTAACAATTTAACGAAAAAACCCGGAAGGCTGACGACGAACTAAGAAGTTGATAAGGTTTTCATTTGCCTACAAAGAGGGTATATTTAAGGCCATTACTTAAGATCGCAGCTCAGTCGTTTTTTAACTTTCCAAGTACATACTACTCGTTTGATATTCGCAACCATGAAATTTTTCTGTGCTCTTGCAATACTTGTGGTTTGCATCTTAGTCCAAATAAATGGGGAAAAGTGTGCTTCGAAAACTCCTATTGACAATGGGAAGGTTGAAGAAGAGGGCGACTATTCAATTCTAAATTGCGATAAAGGTCATATCGCGGTCCCTAGTAATAAAATTACCTGCGAAAATGGAAATTTGTCAAGCAGATGTTACAGTAAGTACGAAACAGTATACAAACGCATTCGAAAAGATTTAAATAATTACTATTAAATTTGATTTATAAAAATGCATATATATATACAATATATGCAATATATACATTAATGAATATCACAAAATAAAGTAAATTTTTTAATGGTAATAAATTCATGAATTTTCATTTTTAAATCTGTAAAAGGTTATAAAATGTCCAAACATAGTGATTTTTTTATCAAAAATTAATACCAAATAAATATGGAAAAACCTAAATTTTTTTATTTATTAATAAATTATTTAAATTTTAATAAATATAATTAATAACTTTAAATAAAATACTAAATTTACATTTGTTTTGCAATTTTTAGATACGAATTGCACAAAGTTAACGGAGAAGAACGGGAATATTATTTATAATACAGACCCAAGTTTAACAGCGAAGATCGAATGTGTTGCCGGATTCGAAGTATCTGGATATAAGGAGACTTCTTGCCAGGGTAATCAGTGGACTCCAGAGTTAGGAAAGTGTGCGGCAAAAATCGAGGCCCAAGGTTGCACGGCCATGTCGAAGCCAGAGAACGGAACAATTGTCTATAAAAATGAGGACGGAAAGGATTGTAGTCCCGAAAAAGCCTTAACGGCGGAGATCAAATGTGATACAAAATTCCAAGTATCCGGAAATAATAATGCTACATGCTCAGATAAGCAGTGGACCCAAAATTTAGGAAGCTGTGCGGCTTCCCCAAAAATCGAGAATCAGGGTTGCACGGCGATATCTCAGCCAGCGAACGGAACAATTACTTATACAAATAATGTTTCTACTTCTGCCCCCAATGGCACAAAGGCGGCGCTCACCTGCAACGAGGGATTCATCCTCAAGGGAAATAGTAACATTAACTGCGATAAGGAGGAGTGGTCAG
This sequence comes from Drosophila takahashii, assembly GCF_030179915.1. Taxonomy (NCBI): domain Eukaryota; kingdom Metazoa; phylum Arthropoda; class Insecta; order Diptera; family Drosophilidae; genus Drosophila; species Drosophila takahashii. The sequence continues at coordinate 1,680,672 of NC_091678.1, read as the reverse complement.
CCGCGCTGGGAACCTGCGAAAAGCCGACTTCTACAACTAAAGCACCCACAATTACAAATTCAACTACAACTACAGCTACCTTAACCGCAACCGTTAAGTCATCGACCACGAAATCTCCAGGGGGAGAGAATATTCAGCCTAAAAATAGCTCGGAGGTACATCCTATGGATGGGGCCAAAAGCAATCCTCAAACATTTACTACCTCGGAGCCACAACATAATGGGGCTAACAGCTCAAATGAATGGGGAAAATATAACCTGGCCTTGCTCATTTGCGCTATTATCAAACTTCTTCATAAGTGAGAGTTAATTTGTATCTAAAGGTTTCTATTCTTCACTTAAAAATATATATTTACAGTAATTAATTTTAAATTTCACACCAAATTTTGTATTCACACCTAACAAACTAAAGAGTGATCTTCGTTTAATATGAAATAACCATTATTTTCCAAATAAATAATCTAAATAAAGTATGTTAAACTTGCAGTTAAAGCCATGTCAGCTTTATAATATCCCCGATTTTGTTTAAGTGACAGGTTTGGGCACTGTTTGTGAATCGTCACTGTGAAGGAAGTACGAAAAACAATTTTAAAAATTTCAAAAAAATTCACAAAAACCTGATGAGTGTCCTAAAAATTGAGGACATAAGGGTCTTTGGATCCAAAATGCATTGTAGAAGAAAATATTTAATTTTTAAGCGCTGTTCACAAATGAAGATTTTTAAACTTTGCTGTGACTTTAAAATTTTGAGTGCGCCCACCTCCTCGTGTGGTTGAGTTAGATTGAATTTTGCAAAACGACCGTATAAAAGATACATGTAACTATTTAATTCCGAAAAGATTACCAAAATTGGTTAACCACTCTTAAAGATATATCCCAAAAGACGAAGAAAATTTGTGACTACTACTACTACGTATTTACTACAACAACAAAATACACACAATTAGCAAAGACACACACCCAAAGCAAAAAAAAAATACACGTAACTATTTTAATAGTTACGTAACTATCTTTGTTGGTCAATTTTATCAAGCAAATTTTGTTGTGTGTAGAAACAGACAGAAGGACAGACGGTCATGGCTAGATCGACTCGGCTATTGGTGCTGATCAAGAATATATATATTGAATGTGGTCGGAAACGTCTCCTTCACTGCGTTGCAAACATCTGACTGAAATTATAATACCCTCTGCAAGGGTAAAAAAATAGGAAAATGTACACACAACAAAAATGGTCAGACAGTCCACAACCACAAAAATATTGTCAATTTTGTCAAGAATATAGGTGTGTGTCCTTGCTAATTGTGTGTATTTGTTGTTGTGAAAGGAACTATTTAATTAGTAGAAGCTACAATTTTTTATGGTTGGGGACTGTTTGACAATTATAACAGTTGATTTTAGCAAGTTTTTTTTTGTGTGTATAGTTACGCAAAGACTAGTATTAAACTTTTTCTTTGCGGAATTAATCTTGAAACTTCTGCTTACAATTACTTTTTCTATTAAAAACCAAATTCAATGAATGATAAGAATTATATTTTAATACTTTAAGTTTTAAAATGTTACGGCTAGCAGGACTAAGAGCACAGGAAGGGCGGTGCATAACTTTTGATTGGCTAAAAAAGGCTCATGTACACTTATGATTTTATTACCATTTGAAATTTTGATTCGCTTTTCTGATTTCCATTAATATATAAGATTTTTAAACCATGTGCTTTTGGCTTACTTACTTACTTTACGGACTTTTGCAGGGATTTTATAACAAGCAAGTATAATTATCACGCTCCAATTCCTCACTATTCCCAATTTATTTGCACTAATATTGTTCTTCAGTTTGGAGTCCACAATATCAAGTGCACATCGACCGTATTGAGTCGGTGCAAAAAAAATTTCTTCTTTTTGCCCTTCGTAGTTTGAACTGGGATCAAAACGTAAGGCTACCTTCCTACCAGAGTAGATTACTATTGCTTAATTTACCTACACTTGAAAACCGTAGAATAATGCTTGGTACTATTTTTATGCAAAATCTTATAAGAGGTGATATTGATTCCGTAGAACTGGTAAACCGTTTAACTTTTAATGTTCCCGTTAGACTAACACGAAATTATTACCCTCTTAATTTGACTCGATGTACATCAAATTTTACTCTGCATGAGCCTTTTCGTGTTCTATGTAAAAATTATAACAATCTTTATCATTTAATTTGCACTTCAACATCTATCCCTGTATTAAAAACTAAAATTTTATCTCATTTGCTTCAATCTTAGTTGTAGTATTTGTAGTATTTGGTTTCATGTCTTTTCCTCGCGAACTCGCATTTTTGCCCTAATTGATAAAGGGTCCCGCGCGTAACAAGCACGTGCTTGGTATCGTTGGGCCACTTGTTTGTACTGCTCGTAGTGCATCAACGTCCATCATATATAACTTGCTAGCAACAAAAAACTGCGAAAAACCATCCGACTTATATATACTGGGAAAGTTAAGGAACGACTGTACTGCGACCTGAAGTTAATGCCTTCAGAACAGTACTCAATCGGAAAAATAATACCTTATCAAGACCTTAATCCGCTGTAAGCCCTCCTGACTTTTTTCTTTGCTTCAATGAGAGTGATTATTTCACACAATTTTTCGCGGAAAGGCACATTCCATATTTTTCTTATCAAATTCTGACTTGAGCCTCCTAAACTTAATAATGCTAATAAAAAAACATTTTTCTAAAAATTGTATGTTATTAATAACACCTAATACTAATTTCTATATAATTATGGTTTCTTTCAAAATACTTTTTAATGTTAAATTCCGTGCGTTGAAGTGTTAAGTTAAGCGTTTAACGCTTACTTTTAAATTGTAAGTGTACAAGTCAGGTCTTGATAAGAAAGTATGAAATGTGCTTTTCGTGAAAAACTATGAGAAATACTTACTTTATTTCAAAGAATTTAGTCAGGAGGGCTAAAGTCGGATAAAGGGTTTGATAAAGCACAATTTTTCAGATAAAAAAAGTGTATTTAAGGCATGAACTTTAGGTCGCAGTTCAGTCGTTTTGTTACTTTCCTAATACATACAACTCGGGTAATTTTCGCAACCATGAAATTTTTCTGTGCTCTTGCAATACTTGCGGTTTGCAACATAGTCCAAATAAATGGGGATCAGCCTGGAAACAAAAACGAATTTATACATAAAACCGATAGCCCAAATGAAATGCCTGAAAGCTACACGGAGACCTATGGCAGTTCTTCAGGTGAAACCAATAACCGACATGACGAGGCACAAGAACCATCCAGCTCCGACAAGGATCCGCTTGGAATCAAAAACGGATCGCCACCTTCCCCGGAAGTTTCAGAATCTTCGGAACTAGATGTGTTTAATGGCACCTCTACATTTGAAAACAATAACCAAGATACGACAGAAGATTTCTTAAACCCCTCTACAGAAGACTCATCCTTGTCCGACATTGATGAGCTCCCAAAATCTTCAGGATCAGCTGAGATCAAAAGAGTTTCTACAGACAAAACCAAAATCCAAGATTCAACGCGAAATCCATTAGAGAATTCTACAGAAGAATCATCTTCGTCCGACAGGAATGAAAAGAATAGCGAATCGTCATTATCTACAGAAATAAATGAGAGCCATGGTAATTCTTCAGGTGAAACCACTACATCATCCACAACCGTTCTGTCCTCGATCAGAAAAGCTCCAGAACCTTCACGATCAGAAAATAAAGATGTCAGTCCGAAGATCGAAACCAATACATCATCCACATCTACAACTGTCACACCATCGCCCACAAAAGCTTCAAAATCTCCAGGATCAGATAAAGAAGACGGCAATCCTAAAATTGAAACCACTACACTATCCACAACGCTCAAGCCTTCTACCACAGAAGAGACCACTAAAGAATCTACAGAATCAGATGAGTCACATAACAGTTCTACTGGTGAAACTACTAGCACATATAATGACGATTCTGCAAGTCAAACCTCTACATCATCCACAACCATCTTCCCATCGTCCACAAAAACTGCAGACTGGAATGGAGATTCTGCAAGTAAAACTAATACATCATCCACAAGCGTTATGCCTTCTTCCAAAAAAGCTTCAGAATCTTCAGTCATGCCATCGTCCGTAAAACCTTCAGAATCAGATAATGAAGATGGCAACCCTAAAATGGAAACCACTACAACATCCACAACAGGCATACCATCGTCCTCAGAAGCTCCAAAAACTTCATTACTTACTATAATTAAACCCGTTCTAACATCTATAGCCGTCACGCCATCGGCCACAAAATCTCCGGCAAATTCGAAATCTACAACAGGCATACCATCGTCCACAAAAGCTCCAGAGTCTTTAGGATCAGATAACAAAAGGGACAACCCTAAAAATGAAACCACTACATCATCTACAACCGTCAATCCATCGACGACAAAAACTCCACCATCTCCAGGCTTACTTTCTATAATTAAAACCGTCACATCATCGACCACAAAATCTCCAGTATCTCCGGCATATCCGAAATCACTGACAACCGTCAAGTCGTCGCCAGCGTCCACAAAACGTCCCGATTTGCATGTAATTAAAAATAATGGCACCAATGTCGATTCTCAAAATGAATCCATCGAACCCGTAATATACACCGCAGGTAACCCAAATTCTATGAGCAGTGGAGCGGTTAGCCCATATAAATGGGAAAAATATAACTTCGCATTGCTCATTTGCGCTATAATTTCACTTCTTTATAAGTGAGTCACAATTTCACTTACCGATATAAATATACTTCTTAGTTCATACACTTTAAGCCTACAACAACGCTGTATTATAGATTTTGATTCTGATAAAATTGTTCTTTTTTCTGGGAGTTTTTTTCTAAATAAAAATTTAATCAAATATATCAAAACACATTTTTAAGATGCCAATATATCGACTTCGACTTTTAAATTAAATGTCTAATAGTACTGGTAAGTATTTCTGTTTGGAAAGTGGTTGCTGAATTCCACAAAAATGGCCTCCAGCAGATTTACACCTTTCAGGACGACTTCGAAGGCTACTTTGGTAAAACTTCGAAGAATTTGGAAAATAAAGATATAATCCTTGGATTTTTGATTTTTAAGGCATATATTTAAGGCATATATTTAGCTAGCGGTAATATTAAAGTAAAAAGAAGCGCACGACAGAGAGCAAATTTGTAAAATCACACACACAAAGCACATGCACAAATACATTCAACCACATACGTACAAGAGGAAACCGGCGGACATTTTCCGATTTGGATCCGGCACAGATCCCACAAAAATCCGTTTTCCCGATTCTCGCACTTTTCCACGGTTTTCTTGCCGATTTTTTTCATACGTGATAGGAGACAAGAGATAATGCCGCTTCGGCCAGACTTGGGGCAAACTGATTTCGCCGGGAGAGGCGGTGCGGCGGAGGAAATGGAGAGGCAAGCTTAATGGAAGGCGACGAATTAGATGGGAAGTCAAGGCCTTCAGCGAACATTGGAAAACATCCAAAAACAAATTCTCTCAATTCTTTGGTTAGAACCCTGGCTTAGATAACAAATTTTCTGAATGGAAAATTTGAGTAACGTTGTACTTCAAGTTAAATGAGTCCTTGGTAACTCCAAATACAAAACAAAGCATTTTAAGAAATAAAACTGCAATAACGTTTTTCACACTTTCAAAGAATTTTTTCCGAGAAACTAATAGCTAAATTCGTGGAGTATTAATCAAAAAATATTCACTATTCCAAGAACCATTTTTCTTTGTTAAAAACTTATCTGCACTTTAATTTCAAAGAAATCCCAAGTCCGGAAGGTAATATTATTCAGGCCTTCGAATGGCGGTGGTGATAAATGCAATTCAAGAGAACTATACTTATACCCTTAGAATGGTAAACGTTTTTCTGGAGAGGGTATATTTAAGGCATCAGCTTAAGGTCGCCGTTCAGTTGTTTTTTAACTTTCCTAATTCATAGAACTTCGGTGGCTTTCGCAACCATGAAATTTTTCTGTGCTCTTGCCATACTTGCGGTTTGCAACTTAGTCCAAATAAATGGGGATCAGCTTGGAAACCAAATCAGATTTACACATGGAACCAATAACCAATATTCGACAGAAGCTCGCTCAGAGATCTCCACAGAAGAATCATACTTGTCCGACATAGATGAGATTGAAAACAATAAAGCATGAAAGCTCAAACATCTTCAGGATCAGCGGAGATCAAAAGAATTTCTACACATGGAACCAAAATCCAAGATTCAAAGCCAAATCCCTTAGAGAATTCTACAGAAGAATCATCCTCGCTCGACAGGAATCAGACTGAAAGCTACAGCAAACCGCAATCGTCCACACAAGCTCCGGATGAATCGGCAGAATCTAATGAGACCGATGGTAATTCTACAGGTGAAACCACTACATCATCCACAACCGTCTTGTCATCGATAAGAAAAGCTCCAGAATCTCCAGGATCAGATAAAGAAGGTGGCAACCCTAAGTATAAAACCACTACATCATCCACATCCGACATGACTACTTTTACAAAAGCTCCAGAATCTTCAGGATCAGATAATGAAAATGGCAGCCCTAAAATTGAAACCACTACATCATCTACATTCACAACCGTCACGCCATCGTCCACGAAAGCACCAGAATCGCCTGAATCTAACAATGGTCACTCGTCAAAAAATCCATCAGATGTTGAAGAGCCGGGTTGTCCTGAGATGCCGAAACCAGAGAGAGGTTTTATTGTATATTATAATAAGGAGAAGGCTTTCTCTGCTGCCGCCGATGCCATAAAAGCGGAGATAATCTGTGCGTATGAAGTCGATCTAGAAGGATCTAAAACCACAACCTGTCAGAACAACGAGTGGTCACCTGAATTGGGGACATGCGGCGAAAAGACCAATGAAAATGAAAAGTCCTCAGAAAATGAAGAAAAGTCACAGGAATCCACTACCGAAAGCCCTAAACCTTTTGAGACTTCGACAACCGTGATTGAAAAGCAGACAAAAGTCAAGGATCCGAAGTCAATCAGTGCACTTTGGACAGAATTATTATTTAAGGGGGTACCGAAAAACTACCTCTTAAAATACTTTTCTTTTAAATATGAGAAAAAGGTTGCTTAAAAGTTTTAGTAATTGACTTGGATTGCGAAAATTTGTATTTTCTTATACATTTATATTTTCAATTGCTTAATCAGATTAATTTAAATAATATATTTAGGTACGAGCCAAAAAGCTTTCAAATTGCTAACAAATAAATTCAATACATTAATTTGCATTTATTATCGGGGTGTCACAAAAATTATTTCCAACCAAAATCCGTTATAATATTTACGAACATCAATGTACAATGCCAGGGTTTTTGTAATACATTTTTTGTGATATGTTTTCCTATAAGTGGAACATTGATGTAAGTATATAAATTTCAAATATTTCAAGTTGTTTAAAATAACTTTAGATTGAGAAGTTTGATAATTCTATTCCAAACTTAAAGTTATCAACATGGATAAAAAAAATATTTTGTTAATCAGACCATTTCTTAAAAATTTAACTTTTCAAGAAAGTTTGTTTTCTAAATAAACTTTATCAGAACTTACGATCCATTTTTTTCACTTGCGAGGCGGAAATATTTTACTTATGAGTAATAAATTTGCTACACATTTTTTGGGAGTAAGCGATAATAAACTTCTTATCTTCATTTGAAAAGCAGTCCCTGCGCATTTTTCTTAACATTAACATCCAAAGTAGTAAACTTTAAACGCAAATAAATACGCTTAAGAAATTTGAAAATAATAAAGAAATGTTAGTTAATTTCTTTATAAGCATTAATTAATTATAACATAAATTATATTTGTATAAGTGCTTATATTACATTTATTTTTTGGAATACGTCTAAAACGCACAAAACACTTTGCGATAATCCAGTCAAGTATAAAACACCCTGTATTTAATATAATACGCTAAATAATCAAATATAACATATTTGGCCTATTTATACCCTTGTAGAGGGTATTATAATTTCAGTCAGATGTTTGCAACGCAGTGAAGGAGACGTTTCCGACCACATAAAGTATATATATTCTTGATCAGCACCAATAGCCGAGTCTATCTAGCCATGTCCGTCTGTCCGTCTGTCCGTCTGTCCGTCTGTCCGTCTGTCCGTCTGTCCGTTTCTATGCGAACTAGTCTCTCAGTTTTAAAGCTATCGCGATGAAACTTTCCCGAAGGTCTTCTTTCTATTGCAGGTAGTACATATGTCGGAGCCAGCCGGATCGGACCACTATATCTTAAGGCTCCCAAACAAATACAAGAAAATTCATTGTAACTTTGTAGGAAGTAGGCGTTTTGATTCTTGACTACTTAAAAACAAAATTGAAATAAATCGAAACGCTGAATCTGGAATCCCTGGAACTGCACCGAGTGAGTATTCTTTTATCTACAAGGGTATATAAGCTTCGGCTGGCCGAAGGTAGCTTCCTTTCTTGTTGTATAATAAGATAAGAATGTGTGTATTATTTACTTCACGTGGTGAGCTCATTTCTACAAAAGATTCGTTCAGTTCAGTCAGTTTTTAGCTTCAATGGCTTTTGCAGTTCTTTTCTGGTCACTAACAATATTTATATTATTTAACGTTGCCCAACCAAATGAAAACTGTAATTTCGACATTAGCCTGGCCAACGGAAAAGTTACGGAGACATCCAGTGTGTTCCTAGGTGATAACATCGAGTTCGAGTGTAATCGGGGATACACATTGCAGGGAAAATCTTGGCATCTCGGCAGCGGAAATATTTTGAAGCGATTCTGTGCCAGTGAGTGGTATAAGTATTTTTTTTATATTCATAAAATAAAAATAACAATAATTAAAAGTAAAAATTATTATAATTTATGAGATAAAAATTTAAGATTACTGCTTATTGGAAAAAGGTATCTAATTAGAAATCAAATAATATATTACATGTGGTTCTCGACTATTATAAAAATTCATTCAAAACAACAAAAATAATAGTATTATTAATTATTTTATTTTTTAGAGGCGGGTTGCAGGGATTTCGAAAAGCCAGAAAACGGATTTATATCCGCCTACGGAGGAGGCTTAAGGGCGGTGATCGAATGCGATGAAGAGTTCGTTCTCCGAGGAAATCCCGGAACTTACTGCAATGGAACCGAGTGGATAATTCCGTTGGGAACCTGCCAGAAGAAAAGTAACCCAGGTGACTTTTCCTGCGACTTTGAGAGGGAGGATCTGTGCGGTTGGGAGGCCAGTGTAGCAATACCACAGCCATGGCAGCGAGTCAGTGCTGCGTTTGATTTCCTAAAAACAAAGTGCATCCGGCAGGATCACACCTTTCGAAGCGACGTCCAAGGACACTTTATTCGCTTGCAATCGCAGGTTCATGCTTCCCGGACCTCTCACTTCATATCGCCGATCTATCCCAGGGATCTGACTTTGGGCCACTCCCTGCGCTTTCAGTTCCAACTCTTCATGTCTCAGACGGGAAGTAAAAGCCTGGTAATCTCAGTGAAACCCTTTTCAATGCCAGTCCAGGATATGTGGCAGAGTTTCAGGGAGAGGTCAGTAAATAATTTGGTACACCTTTTCATTAATATAAATTAATTAAAATAATTAAATGCTTAAAGCTCCATCAAACTCATTGTATCCGGCGATCAAGGAACCAACTGGCAAAGCCATTCCATCCATATCGGTGAAATGGAGACCGATTTCCAGGTGGTCTTCACAGTCACGGAACCCAGCTCTCTACACTCAGAAAAAAAAAATTCCTAGATTTAAGGAAACATGGACTACATTGCCTAAAATGGTGATTTAAGGCCATTGTGGACTTAAAAATAGTAAAAATGGCCATAAATGTTCAATTTTAGGCCATAGATTTTAAGGAATTAAAATCGTGAAATATAGTCCACTACCTAAAAAATAGCACATGCCCATAAACAACACAAAAAAACTTTTTTTTTAACGAAAAATAAAAACAAATAATTTTTTATTATTCGGAAGGAAATTACGATCTTGGTACTTATCAAAATTTTACCCATATATGAGTATATTTAAAAAAAATAGTCTATAAACAATAATATATGTATTTGTTTTTATATTTTCAAGAAAATGTTTAATTAATTTTATTGTGTTGATTTTTTATATAGCGAAAACGTATAAAACTATACATTTAGTTTTTTTTTGCCATACAGTAATCATTTGCTAATTACTTAATGTATGGACAGCCACAAGTTTGATGATTTGGCTTCAATGTATTTTTAGGAAAAGTATCCCTAAAAGGAAAATAATATGCAATTAAAGACGCTCTAAATCCTTCGTTCAAGGACTAGCTATTGTTATAATAAATAAGTGGTCAATTTTGTGTCGATCGGATTAATAGTTTTATAGTAATCGTGTCCACCGCAAAGGTAATTTCGAAAAAACAAGATTCTGAGATAATCGCGTTTAAAGTTTCAAGTTTGTAACGGCCGATGTGCAGGTAGTGGTAGTGCGCTATAAATAGCTACAACTTCGGTTCTAATGCTCCGATCGTTCCGAATTTTTGTAAGAGTATTCTCAACAGTAAATATCAGTATATTTTCATCTATCACAACTGTATATAAAAAATAGTCATAAATATGTTAGCTATGCTGTTAAATTAACAATGTTTATCTTATCCATATGAGATGTTAGCTTAGTAAGAGAGTGCGGCGTACACATAATATTTTAATAATTTTTATCTAATAAAAAATTTTAAAAATGACTTTATGTGTCGCTTAGACACATGTACTTAACAGTGTCTGATGGTGTGACTGGTAAGGTGTCTGCCCCTGAAGCGAGAGGACCCCGGTTCGAATCCCACTGGTGCAAATGAGTTGAAAGTTTTTTTCAGTTGTAAAATTCATTTACTAATAACAATAAAAAATAAATACAACAATAAAATTAAAAAATAAATGTAAAAAAAAAAAATAAAACATGTCTTGTACTGGACTCGAACCCGGTTCAAAATAACCGGGAACTGGCATAGTTTCCTCTGGGCTACGCCCTTATTAAATTTTCGAGTGGCTAACTGCTTTTGTAAGTTTAGATGAATATCTAAATGCTTAAATTTTTGGGTAATATGGGCTTTTTTTAAGACCATCATGGCCTTAAAACAAGTCAGTGTGTTAGGACTTAAAACAAGTCTAAGATTCCTTAGGTCCAAAATTAGTCCATATTACCTTAGTTTAAGTCCATTTTTTGGGTTTTAAGTCCATATTTTTTTCTGGGTGTAAACGGGGACATTGGCATCGACGATGTGGAATTTATCGAACAGTGAGATTAAATATTTAAGAAATTATGATAAAATGTATAATATACTTTATACAATATAGTACAATTTCTTTTTCCCGGATACTTTTTTGACTGAATTATATAAGGCAAAAGCCCGGCATGAATTACTGTTCATTCATCTTATCTTAATAATTTTACCTAGAAATATGAAACTCAAAATTCTTACATAAAATGTATACCAGAATATATAGAGCTCCCTAATCTACACTTCTGGTAGATAACATGTTTTCTGAGTTATATTCAGGAAATTGAGCCTAGTTTAGATCCGGCTTAAGGCGATTGTTTTTTTATTTAAAAATGATTTCCCAAAATGAATCAACAGCCTGTTTTAATCAATGCTGCGTTCTTAGTTAATAATATGAAACATTCAAAATTCTTGCTAGTAATGTTTTTTTATTATATAGCGCCCTTATCTACAAATCTACACTTCCTGTGGTGAACCATATTTCAAGAGTTATATTCAGGGAATTGAGCTGAATTCAGGGTCAGTCTTTCTTTGGCTTTCAAAGACTATACACTCCGCAATGGGTCCCCCAGCTTTTTCCGTTTTCTGGGCTCTGTCTGTAGTTATACTTAGTAACATGGGAAAAACCATGGGCTACTTCTGTGAGGAAACCGTGAATTTGGCAAATGGCACGATGACTATTAGTATTGGTTATCCAAAATTCGAGTGCAATTCCGGATATGAACTTCTTGAAAGACAATTGCCATTGGAAAGTTGCAAACAAGGTCTTTTAAGAGGGGAAAAATTTTTCTGCGCAAGTAAGTAGATTTAAATAGTAACAAAGCTTTTGATCAGTATTTTCAAATTAGTTATGTGCATTAATATTTGTTGAAGTTCAAGTTATTCGTATCATTATGTTATGTTTATCTTATTTTACAATATTTATTCAAATCATTGGTTTAAATCATAAATTTGACATAAATAATATCGGCTTTCTATTGACATGAAATAAGGTAGAAATGACCCTAATCATATCCCATTTATCTAGAGAAGGGTTGCAAGGAGATTCCACAACCGAAGATTGGGAAAATTGTCAATACCGATGGATTAAAGGCAGTGCTCAAGTGCGATGAAGGATTCGTTTTGTACGGAAACAATGTCACATTCTGCAACGGAGTCGAGTGGAGCACTCAATTGGGATCGTGTCAGAAGACGAATCAATCCGTGCAATACTCCTGCGACTTTGAGGGTGAGGATCAGTGCGGATGGAAGTCGCATAGAGGGGGTGCATGGAGGAAGAACAGCGCTGCTAACGATTTTCACTCCAACAAAACGGGTCCCCAGAGGGATCACACCTTCGATAGCGACACCGAAGGACATTTTATTCTCATGGAAACGGGCCGTTCCAATTTATTCGAACCCGAACACTTTGTATCCCCCATCTATCCCAAGGATATAACTTTGGGAAACAAATCGTGCTTTCTGTTTCATACCTTCATGTTTGGAACAGGTGTGAAAAACCTAGTCGTGTCAGTGAAACCTAAATCAATGGATGTAAAACAAATGTGGGATGACTTCCAGGCGATGTAAGTTTTAAATTCTTACATTTTTCTCGGAAAAAGTTCTTATATAAAATTAAATGTTTCAGGTACACCAAATTAACTGTATATGGCGAGCAAGGTTCCCACTGGCAATACTATTCGATTCCAATTGATGAGATGGAAGAGGACTTCCAGGTGGTCTTCACACCCTCGGATCCCAAATCTCGTTCTGGGGACATTGCCATCGACGACGTGAAATTAACGAGAGGAAAGTGTATAGCCGAAAAGCCCAAAGCTTCTCCGTTACCAGATAATGAAAATGGCAGCCCTAAAATTGAAACCACTACATCATCTACATTCACAACCGTCACGCCATCGTCCACGAAAGCACCAGAATCGCCTGAATCTAACAATGGTCACTCGTCAAAAAATCCATCAGATGTTGAAGAGCCGGGTTGTCCTGAGATGCCGAAACCAGAGAGAGGTTTTATTGTATATTATAATAAGGAGAAGGCTTTCTCTGCTGCCGCCGATGCCATAAAAGCGGAGATAATCTGTGCGTATGAAGTCGATCTAGAAGGATCTAAAACCACAACCTGTCAGAACAACGAGTGGTCACCTGAATTGGGGACATGCGGCGAAAAGACCAATGAAAATGAAAAGTCCTCAGAAAATGAAGAAAAGTCACAGGAATCCACTACCGAAAGCCCTAAACCTTTTGAGACTTCGACAACCGTGATTGAAAAGCAGACAAAAGTCAAGGATCCGAAGTCAATCAGTGCACTTTGGACAGAATTATTATTTAAGGGGGTACCGAAAAACTACCTCTTAAAATACTTTTCTTTTAAATATGAGAAAAAGGTTGCTTAAAAGTTTTAGTAATTGACTTGGATTGCGAAAATTTGTATTTTCTTATACATTTATATTTTCAATTGCTTAATCAGATTAATTTAAATAATATATTTAGGTACGAGCCAAAAAGCTTTCAAATTGCTAACAAATAAATTCAATACATTAATTTGCATTTATTATCGGGGTGTCACAAAAATTATTTCCAACCAAAATCCGTTATAATATTTACGAACATCAATGTACAATGCCAGGGTTTTTGTAATACATTTTTTGTGATATGTTTTCCTATAAGTGGAACATTGATGTAAGTATATAAATTTCAAATATTTCAAGTTGTTTAAAATAACTTTAGATTGAGAAGTTTGATAATTCTATTCCAAACTTAAAGTTATCAACATGGATAAAAAAAATATTTTGTTAATCAGACCATTTCTTAAAAATTTAACTTTTCAAGAAAGTTTGTTTTCTAAATAAACTTTATCAGAACTTACGATCCATTTTTTTCACTTGCGAGGCGGAAATATTTTACTTATGAGTAATAAATTTGCTACACATTTTTTGGGAGTAAGCGATAATAAACTTCTTATCTTCATTTGAAAAGCAGTCCCTGCGCATTTTTCTTAACATTAACATCCAAAGTAGTAAACTTTAAACGCAAATAAATACGCTTAAGAAATTTGAAAATAATAAAGAAATGTTAGTTAATTTCTTTATAAGCATTAATTAATTATAACATAAATTATATTTGTATAAGTGCTTATATTACATTTATTTTTTGGAATACGTCTAAAACGCACAAAACACTTTGCGATAATCCAGTCAAGTATAAAACACCCTGTATTTAATATAATACGCTAAATAATCAAATATAACATATTTGGCCTATTTATACCCTTGTAGAGGGTATTATAATTTCAGTCAGATGTTTGCAACGCAGTGAAGGAGACGTTTCCGACCACATAAAGTATATATATTCTTGATCAGCACCAATAGCCGAGTCTATCTAGCCATGTCCGTCTGTCCGTCTGTCCGTCTGTCCGTCTGTCCGTCTGTCCGTTTCTATGCGAACTAGTCTCTCAGTTTTAAAGCTATCGCGATGAAACTTTCCCGAAGGTCTTCTTTCTATTGCAGGTAGTACATATGTCGGAGCCAGCCGGATCGGACCACTATATCTTAAGGCTCCCAAACAAATATAAGAAAATTCATTGTAACTTTGTAGGAAGTAGGCGTTTTGATTCTTGACTACTTAAAAACAAAATTGAAATAAATCGAAACGCTGAATCTGGAATCCCTGGAACTGCACCGAGTGAGTATTCTTTTATCTACAAGGGTATATAAGCTTCGGCTGGCCGAAGGTAGCTTCCTTTCTTGTTGTATAATAAGATAAGAATGTGTGTATTATTTACTTCACGTGGTGAGCTCATTTCTACAAAAGATTCGTTCAGTTCAGTCAGTTTTTAGCTTCAATGGCTTTTGCAGTTCTTTTCTGGTCACTAACAATATTTATATTATTTAACGTTGCCCAACCAAATGAAAACTGTAATTTCGACATTAGCCTGGCCAACGGAAAAGTTACGGAGACATCCAGTGTGTTCCTAGGTGATAACATCGAGTTCGAGTGTAATCGGGGATACACATTGCAGGGAAAATCTTGGCATCTCGGCAGCGGAAATATTTTGAAGCGATTCTGTGCCAGTGAGTGGTATAAGTATTTTTTTTATATTCATAAAATAAAAATAACAATAATTAAAAGTAAAAATTATTATAATTTATGAGATAAAAATTTAAGATTACTGCTTATTGGAAAAAGGTATCTAATTAGAAATCAAATAATATATTACATGTGGTTCTCGACTATTATAAAAATTCATTCAAAACAACAAAAATAATAGTATTATTAATTATTTTATTTTTTAGAGGCGGGTTGCAGGGATTTCGAAAAGCCAGAAAACGGATTTATATCCGCCTACGGAGGAGGCTTAAGGGCGGTGATCGAATGCGATGAAGAGTTCGTTCTCCGAGGAAATCCCGGAACTTACTGCAATGGAACCGAGTGGATAATTCCGTTGGGAACCTGCCAGAAGAAAAGTAACCCAGGTGACTTTTCCTGCGACTTTGAGAGGGAGGATCTGTGCGGTTGGGAGGCCAGTGTAGCAATACCACAGCCATGGCAGCGAGTCAGTGCTGCGTTTGATTTCCTAAAAACAAAGTGCATCCGGCAGGATCACACCTTTCGAAGCGACGTCCAAGGACACTTTATTCGCTTGCAATCGCAGGTTCATGCTTCCCGGACCTCTCACTTCATATCGCCGATCTATCCCAGGGATCTGACTTTGGGCCACTCCCTGCGCTTTCAGTTCCAACTCTTCATGTCTCAGACGGGAAGTAAAAGCCTGGTAATCTCAGTGAAACCCTTTTCAATGCCAGTCCAGGATATGTGGCAGAGTTTCAGGGAGAGGTCAGTAAATAATTTGGTACACCTTTTCATTAATATAAATTAATTAAAATAATTAAATGCTTAAAGCTCCATCAAACTCATTGTATCCGGCGATCAAGGAACCAACTGGCAAAGCCATTCCATCCATATCGGTGAAATGGAGACCGATTTCCAGGTGGTCTTCACAGTCACGGAACCCAGCTCTCTACACTCAGAAAAAAAAAATTCCTAGATTTAAGGAAACATGGACTACATTGCCTAAAATGGTGATTTAAGGCCATTGTGGACTTAAAAATAGTAAAAATGGCCATAAATGTTCAATTTTAGGCCATAGATTTTAAGGAATTAAAATCGTGAAATATAGTCCACTACCTAAAAAATAGCACATGCCCATAAACAACACAAAAAAACTTTTTTTTTAACGAAAAATAAAAACAAATAATTTTTTATTATTCGGAAGGAAATTACGATCTTGGTACTTATCAAAATTTTACCCATATATGAGTATATTTAAAAAAAATAGTCTATAAACAATAATATATGTATTTGTTTTTATATTTTCAAGAAAATGTTTAATTAATTTTATTGTGTTGATTTTTTATATAGCGAAAACGTATAAAACTATACATTTAGTTTTTTTTTGCCATACAGTAATCATTTGCTAATTACTTAATGTATGGACAGCCACAAGTTTGATGATTTGGCTTCAATGTATTTTTAGGAAAAGTATCCCTAAAAGGAAAATAATATGCAATTAAAGACGCTCTAAATCCTTCGTTCAAGGACTAGCTATTGTTATAATAAATAAGTGGTCAATTTTGTGTCGATCGGATTAATAGTTTTATAGTAATCGTGTCCACCGCAAAGGTAATTTCGAAAAAACAAGATTCTGAGATAATCGCGTTTAAAGTTTCAAGTTTGTAACGGCCGATGTGCAGGTAGTGGTAGTGCGCTATAAATAGCTACAACTTCGGTTCTAATGCTCCGATCGTTCCGAATTTTTGTAAGAGTATTCTCAACAGTAAATATCAGTATATTTTCATCTATCACAACTGTATATAAAAAATAGTCATAAATATGTTAGCTATGCTGTTAAATTAACAATGTTTATCTTATCCATATGAGATGTTAGCTTAGTAAGAGAGTGCGGCGTACACATAATATTTTAATAATTTTTATCTAATAAAAAATTTTAAAAATGACTTTATGTGTCGCTTAGACACATGTACTTAACAGTGTCTGATGGTGTGACTGGTAAGGTGTCTGCCCCTGAAGCGAGAGGACCCCGGTTCGAATCCCACTGGTGCAAATGAGTTGAAAGTTTTTTTCAGTTGTAAAATTCATTTACTAATAACAATAAAAAATAAATACAACAATAAAATTAAAAAATAAATGTAAAAAAAAAAAATAAAACATGTCTTGTACTGGACTCGAACCCGGTTCAAAATAACCGGGAACTGGCATAGTTTCCTCTGGGCTACGCCCTTATTAAATTTTCGAGTGGCTAACTGCTTTTGTAAGTTTAGATGAATATCTAAATGCTTAAATTTTTGGGTAATATGGGCTTTTTTTAAGACCATCATGGCCTTAAAACAAGTCAGTGTGTTAGGACTTAAAACAAGTCTAAGATTCCTTAGGTCCAAAATTAGTCCATATTACCTTAGTTTAAGTCCATTTTTTGGGTTTTAAGTCCATATTTTTTTCTGGGTGTAAACGGGGACATTGGCATCGACGATGTGGAATTTATCGAACAGTGAGATTAAATATTTAAGAAATTATGATAAAATGTATAATATACTTTATACAATATAGTACAATTTCTTTTTCCCGGATACTTTTTTGACTGAATTATATAAGGCAAAAGCCCGGCATGAATTACTGTTCATTCATCTTATCTTAATAATTTTACCTAGAAATATGAAACTCAAAATTCTTACATAAAATGTATACCAGAATATATAGAGCTCCCTAATCTACACTTCTGGTAGATAACATGTTTTCTGAGTTATATTCAGGAAATTGAGCCTAGTTTAGATCCGGCTTAAGGCGATTGTTTTTTTATTTAAAAATGATTTCCCAAAATGAATCAACAGCCTGTTTTAATCAATGCTGCGTTCTTAGTTAATAATATGAAACATTCAAAATTCTTGCTAGTAATGTTTTTTTATTATATAGCGCCCTTATCTACAAATCTACACTTCCTGTGGTGAACCATATTTCAAGAGTTATATTCAGGGAATTGAGCTGAATTCAGGGTCAGTCTTTCTTTGGCTTTCAAAGACTATACACTCCGCAATGGGTCCCCCAGCTTTTTCCGTTTTCTGGGCTCTGTCTGTAGTTATACTTAGTAACATGGGAAAAACCATGGGCTACTTCTGTGAGGAAACCGTGAATTTGGCAAATGGCACGATGACTATTAGTATTGGTTATCCAAAATTCGAGTGCAATTCCGGATATGAACTTCTTGAAAGACAATTGCCATTGGAAAGTTGCAAACAAGGTCTTTTAAGAGGGGAAAAATTTTTCTGCGCAAGTAAGTAGATTTAAATAGTAACAAAGCTTTTGATCAGTATTTTCAAATTAGTTATGTGCATTAATATTTGTTGAAGTTCAAGTTATTCGTATCATTATGTTATGTTTATCTTATTTTACAATATTTATTCAAATCATTGGTTTAAATCATAAATTTGACATAAATAATATCGGCTTTCTATTGACATGAAATAAGGTAGAAATGACCCTAATCATATCCCATTTATCTAGAGAAGGGTTGCAAGGAGATTCCACAACCGAAGATTGGGAAAATTGTCAATACCGATGGATTAAAGGCAGTGCTCAAGTGCGATGAAGGATTCGTTTTGTACGGAAACAATGTCACATTCTGCAACGGAGTCGAGTGGAGCACTTTGTATCCCCCATCTATCCCAAGGATATAACTTTGGGAAACAAATCGTGCTTTCTGTTTCATACCTTCATGTTTGGAACAGGTGTGAAAAACCTAGTCGTGTCAGTGAAACCTAAATCAATGGATGTAAAACAAATGTGGGATGACTTCCAGGCGATGTAAGTTTTAAATTCTTACATTTTTCTCGGAAAAAGTTCTTATATAAAATTAAATGTTTCAGGTACACCAAATTAACTGTATATGGCGAGCAAGGTTCCCACTGGCAATACTATTCGATTCCAATTGATGAGATGGAAGAGGACTTCCAGGTGGTCTTCACACCCTCGGATCCCAAATCTCGTTCTGGGGACATTGCCATCGACGACGTGAAATTAACGAGAGGAAAGTGTATAGCCGAAAAGCCCAAAGCTTCTCCGTTACCAGATAATGAAAATGGCAGCCCTAAAATTGAAACCACTACATCATCTACATTCACAACCGTCACGCCATCGTCCACGAAAGCACCAGAATCGCCTGAATCTAACAATGGTCACTCGTCAAAAAATCCATCAGATGTTGAAGAGCCGGGTTGTCCTGAGATGCCGAAACCAGAGAGAGGTTTTATTGTATATTATAATAAGGAGAAGGCTTTCTCTGCTGCCGCCGATGCCATAAAAGCGGAGATAATCTGTGCGTATGAAGTCGATCTAGAAGGATCTAAAACCACAACCTGTCAGAACAACGAGTGGTCACCTGAATTGGGGACATGCGGCGAAAAGACCAATGAAAATGAAAAGTCCTCAGAAAATGAAGAAAAGTCACAGGAATCCACTACCGAAAGCCCTAAACCTTTTGAGACTTCGACAACCGTGATTGAAAAGCAGACAAAAGTCAAGGATCCGAAGTCAATCAGTGCACTTTGGACAGAATTATTATTTAAGGGGGTACCGAAAAACTACCTCTTAAAATACTTTTCTTTTAAATATGAGAAAAAGGTTGCTTAAAAGTTTTAGTAATTGACTTGGATTGCGAAAATTTGTATTTTCTTATACATTTATATTTTCAATTGCTTAATCAGATTAATTTAAATAATATATTTAGGTACGAGCCAAAAAGCTTTCAAATTGCTAACAAATAAATTCAATACATTAATTTGCATTTATTATCGGGGTGTCACAAAAATTATTTCCAACCAAAATCCGTTATAATATTTACGAACATCAATGTACAATGCCAGGGTTTTTGTAATACATTTTTTGTGATATGTTTTCCTATAAGTGGAACATTGATGTAAGTATATAAATTTCAAATATTTCAAGTTGTTTAAAATAACTTTAGATTGAGAAGTTTGATAATTCTATTCCAAACTTAAAGTTATCAACATGGATAAAAAAAATATTTTGTTAATCAGACCATTTCTTAAAAATTTAACTTTTCAAGAAAGTTTGTTTTCTAAATAAACTTTATCAGAACTTACGATCCATTTTTTTCACTTGCGAGGCGGAAATATTTTACTTATGAGTAATAAATTTGCTACACATTTTTTGGGAGTAAGCGATAATAAACTTCTTATCTTCATTTGAAAAGCAGTCCCTGCGCATTTTTCTTAACATTAACATCCAAAGTAGTAAACTTTAAACGCAAATAAATACGCTTAAGAAATTTGAAAATAATAAAGAAATGTTAGTTAATTTCTTTATAAGCATTAATTAATTATAACATAAATTATATTTGTATAAGTGCTTATATTACATTTATTTTTTGGAATACGTCTAAAACGCACAAAACACTTTGCGATAATCCAGTCAAGTATAAAACACCCTGTATTTAATATAATACGCTAAATAATCAAATATAACATATTTGGCCTTTTTGTATAATAAGATAAGAATGTGTGTATTATTTACTTCACGTGGTGAGCTCATTTCTACAAAAGATTCGTTCAGTTCAGTCAGTTTTTAGCTTCAATGGCTTTTGCAGTTCTTTTCTGGTCACTAACAATATTTATATTATTTAACGTTGCCCAACCAAATGAAAACTGTAATTTCGACATTAGCCTGGCCAACGGAAAAGTTACGGAGACATCCAGTGTGTTCCTAGGTGATAACATCGAGTTCGAGTGTAATCGGGGATACACATTGCAGGGAAAATCTTGGCATCTCGGCAGCGGAAATATTTTGAAGCGATTCTGTGCCAGTGAGTGGTATAAGTATTTTTTTTATATTCATAAAATAAAAATAACAATAATTAAAAGTAAAAATTATTATAATTTATGAGATAAAAATTTAAGATTACTGCTTATTAGAAAAAGGTATCTAATTAGAAATCAAATAATATATTACATGTGGTTCTCGACTATTATAAAAATTCATTCAAAACAACAAAAATAATAGTATTATTAATTATTTTATTTTTTAGAGGCGGGTTGCAGGGATTTCGAAAAGCCAGAAAACGGATTTATATCCGCCTACGGAGGAGGCTTAAGGGCGGTGATCGAATGCGATGAAGAGTTCGTTCTCCGAGGAAATCCCGGAACTTACTGCAATGGAACCGAGTGGATAATTCCGTTGGGAACCTGCCAGAAGAAAAGTAACCCAGGTGACTTTTCCTGCGACTTTGAGAGGGAGGATCTGTGCGGTTGGGAGGCCAGTGTAGCAATACCACAGCCATGGCAGCGAGTCAGTGCTGCGTTTGATTTCCTAAAAACAAAGTGCATCCGGCAGGATCACACCTTTCGAAGCGACGTCCAAGGACACTTTATTCGCTTGCAATCGCAGGTTCATGCTTCCCGGACCTCTCACTTCATATCGCCGATCTATCCCAGGGATCTGACTTTGGGCCACTCCCTGCGCTTTCAGTTCCAACTCTTCATGTCTCAGACGGGAAGTAAAAGCCTGGTAATCTCAGTGAAACCCTTTTCAATGCCAGTCCAGGATATGTGGCAGAGTTTCAGGGAGAGGTCAGTAAATAATTTGGTACACCTTTTCATTAATATAAATTAATTAAAATAATTAAATGCTTAAAGCTCCATCAAACTCATTGTATCCGGCGATCAAGGAACCAACTGGCAAAGCCATTCCATCCATATCGGTGAAATGGAGACCGATTTCCAGGTGGTCTTCACAGTCACGGAACCCAGCTCTCTAAACGGGGACATTGGCATCGACGATGTGGAATTTATCGAACAGTGAGATTAAATATTTAAGAAATTATGATAAAATGTATAATATAC
The DNA here is from genome assembly GCF_030179915.1 of Drosophila takahashii. Taxonomy (NCBI): domain Eukaryota; kingdom Metazoa; phylum Arthropoda; class Insecta; order Diptera; family Drosophilidae; genus Drosophila; species Drosophila takahashii. Next base: position 1,658,472 of record NC_091678.1, on the reverse strand, counting down.
TTTATACAATATAGTACAATTTCTTTTTCCCGGATACTTTTTTGACTGAATTATATAAGGCAAAAGCCCGGCATGAATTACTGTTCATTCATCTTATCTTAATAATTTTACCTAGAAATATGAAACTCAAAATTCTTACATAAAATGTATACCAGAATATATAGAGCTCCCTAATCTACACTTCTGGTAGATAACATGTTTTCTGAGTTATATTCAGGAAATTGAGCCTAGTTTAGATCCGGCTTAAGGCGATTGTTTTTTTATTTAAAAATGATTTCCCAAAATGAATCAACAGCCTGTTTGAATCAATGCTGCGTTCTTAGTTAATAATATGAAACATTCAAAATTCTTGCTAGTAATGTTTTTTTATTATATAGCGCCCTTATCTACAAATCTACACTTCCTGTGGTGAACCATATTTCAAGAGTTATATTCAGGGAATTGAGCTGAATTCAGGGTCAGTCTTTCTTTGGCTTTCAAAGACTATACACTCCGCAATGGGTCCCCCAGCTTTTTCCGTTTTCTGGGCTCTGTCTGTAGTTATACTTAGTAACATGGGAAAAACCATGGGCTACTTCTGTGAGGAAACCGTGAATTTGGCAAATGGCACGATGACTATTGGTATTGGTTATCCAAAATTCGAGTGCAATTCCGGATATGAACTTCTTGAAAGACAATTGCCATTGGAAAGTTGCAAACAAGGTCTTTTAAGAGGGGAAAAATTTTTCTGCGCAAGTAAGTAGATTTAAATAGTAACAAAGCTTTTGATCAGTATTTTCAAATTAGTTATGTGCATTAATATTTGTTGAAGTTCAAGTTATTCGTATCATTATGTTATGTTTATCTTATTATTTATTCAAATCATTGGTTTAAATCATAAATTTGACATAAATAATATCGGCTTTCTATTGACATGAAATAAGGTAGAAATGACCCTAATCATATCCCATTTATCTAGAGAAGGGTTGCAAGGAGATTCCACAACCGAAGATTGGGAAAATTGTCAATACCGATGGATTAAAGGCAGTGCTCAAGTGCGATGAAGGATTCGTTTTGTACGGAAACAATGTCACATTCTGCAACGGAGTCGAGTGGAGCACTCAATTGGGATCGTGTCAGAAGACGAATCAATCCGTGCAATACTCCTGCGACTTTGAGGGTGAGGATCAGTGCGGATGGAAGTCGCATGGAGGGGGTGCATGGAGGAAGAACAGCGCTGCTAACGATTTTCACTCCAACAAAACGGGTCCCCAGAGGGATCACACCTTCGATAGCGACACCGAAGGACATTTTATTCTCATGGAAACGGGCCGTTCCAATTTATTCGAACCCGAACACTTTGTATCCCCCATCTATCCCAAGGATATAACTTTGGGAAACAAATCGTGCTTTCTGTTTCATACCTTCATGTTTGGAACAGGTGTGAAAAACCTAGTCGTGTCAGTGAAACCTAAATCAATGGATGTAAAACAAATGTGGGATGATTTCCAGGCGATGTAAGTTTTAAATTCTTACATTTTTCTCGGAAAAAGTTCTTATATAAAATTAAATGTTTCAGGTACACCAAATTAACTGTATATGGCGAGCAAGGTTCCCACTGGCAATACTATTCGATTCCAATTGATGAGATGGAAGAGGACTTCCAGGTGGTCTTCACACCCTCGGATCCCGAATCTCGTTCTGGGGACATTGCCATCGACGACGTGAAATTAACGAGAGGAAAGTGTATAGCCGAAAAGCCCAAAGCTTCTCCGTTACCAACGCCAGCAGAGCCCACAACCTCTACTCCAACCACCAAATCGATTATTACCACAAGCAAAAAGGATAACTGTTATGACTCCATAAATTTGAGCAATGGCAATGTGACATTGGAAAACGGTCGCCCAAAGTACAAGTGCGATTCGGAATACACACTACAAGGAAGTTTGAATGACGATTGCCTTAAGGGACTTATAAGAGGAGAGCGACTGTTCTGTGGGAGTAAGTAAAACTTAATAATGTTTGTTGCGCTAATTTATACCTATCAAAATGTAGAAGAAATTTTTCCAATCGGACCATACATTAAAAAGTAATAAGCAATGAGAAATAATGGATTACAAGCAGTGCAAGCAGTCGCTTTGCTGGGTGCATATCTCCGTCTCCCTCGCACTGATAGTCGGGGTACTCACTATTGCGTTCTCTCTTGTTATAATCAAATTTAACCAAGTTATTTCAAAAGCTATATTTTAAAATTAAACTAAACCGTTGACACTTACTCTTTTTTAGAGCATGGCTGTGCCAATTCCACGAATCCCCCGAATGGCATTGTCTTTAACGATGGTTTTAAAGCAGTGGTGAAGTGCGACGAAGGATTTGTCCTTTACGGCAACAAAGTCGCATACTGCAACGGAAATGAGTGGAACACTGAATTGGGATCGTGTAAGAAGGCCCATAAGAAATTGGAGTACTCATGCGACTTTGAGGGAGAGGATCAGTGCGGTTGGAAGGCCCATAGTGCCGGTAATACTCCATGGAAGAGGATCAGTGCCGCGAGTGATATTCATTCCAACAAAACGGGTCCCCAACGAGATCACACCTTCAATAGCGAAACCCAGGGACACTTTATTCGCATGGAAACGAGTACCGGATTCAGGGCAGTCGAACACTTTCTTTCCCCAATCTTTCCCAAGAACCTGACTTTGGGCAACTCCTCGTGCTTTGAGTTCTATATCTTCATGTTTGGGACAGGAGTTAAAAGCTTAAATGTCTCAGTGATACCCAAATCATTAGATGTTGGTGACATGGAGACTGAACCAGAAAAGGTGTAAGTCAATTAGACCTTTAATATTTTAATATTTATTGAATATGTTAGTACTTAATATTTTTTTAGTATTTTAATTAGGTTAAAACAATATGGACTTTTACTAAATTAGTTGCGCTCTTTTACCCTTTTTTTAAATTTAATTCTCAATTATTTAAATACATTTTTTTCTTAAAAACATAAATTGTTATAAGTAAACTGAAATTAACATATACATTTTTCTACTGTTTCAGGCCCACAAAATTCTTGAAATCTGGCGATCAGGGTGCCGAGTGGCTTCATTTTTCGATCCCCATCGACGAGATGAATGAGGACTTCCAGGTGGTTTTCACCGCCTCTGAACCCGACAATTATTATGGGGACATTGGCATCGATGATGTGAAACTGACGAAAGGAGAGTGCAGATCTCCCGAAAACATCGCATCTTCTGAACAGGATCCCTACAGGATAAGTGGAGCAACTAGTTCGAAGGGTTGGGAAAAATATACCATAGTCTTCTCTATATTAACAATGATCACTCTTTTATACAAGTGAGAGGACTTAGTAAAATAGGAGTATTAAGCTGATTATTATTATAAAACAGCCGGCACAATAATTCTTATTGTTTGGTGAAATTGTTTTCTCGTTTTATTTGTAATAAAGTATTGTGAATTAAAGATAAAGTGTTTATCTTCTATGGCGGTTATGAGAATCCGGAGGGCCTCCAGCGATTTGCGGTTATTTCAGAACTTATCACTTAGAGACCCGCTCCTCGTAACGCTCAATTGATAAATCTCGAGACTCGAAAAGCTGCCGAGCATCGATCGGCACTCAGTCTTCTGTCAGCTTTCGGAGATATATATTCATCGAGTACAGTGCATCGTATTCCCTACAATGGAATTTTTCTGGACTCTGGCACTGCTTTTGATATACAGTATAGATCACACAAATGGTCGCTGTGAAAGATCTTTAGATTTGGATCATGGCCAAGTAAATTTTCGAGCGCGAAATGTTGTGAGGTTCCGGTGCAATCGCGGTTATTCGCTGCAGGGAGTGCTAATGAAAACCTGCGATCGAAGTGGTCGCCTTCGGGGGGAAAAACCCTTCTGTGCCAGTGAGTGGAAAAAATGAATACAAAATTCACATCGATTGAAGTTTAACTGACTGATAAGAGAAAATAATAATATCTTTAATACTAAATAATGTAAACTATAATAATTAATATTTATAGTTCAACGATCTGCCAATAAAGGTACTTCAAAAGTTTTAAGAGAAAATAATAATATCAAAAATATTAAATAAACACAAACATGAAATTGATTTTAATAAATTACTGTGATATTTATTTTTTAGATTTTTAAAAATGATTGGAAATAAATGAAAAGTAAAATGCAGTTTTCTGTTATACCTTAACTTTCAACAACAAATTGAACTAAATGTTGTATTCTCGAAATCCTCGATATAAAAGAATATGTGGGTTTTGAAATATATAAATATTAAAAATTAAAAATTGTATATACATTAAATTCGAATTATAAAAAACCGATAAGGAAATATTAAAGATGGAGGATAGCTAAATAAATAACAAATAAATTAATTTTCCTGATAACTGATATCCCTTATATATTCCCAATTTCTAAGGAAGGGGCTGCGAGGAGCACGACGTGCCTGAGAATGGACAGATTGAAAGAAACTCCCTGCGGGCGGAGATCATGTGTCGCGATGGCTATGTGCTAGTCGGCAGTCGCACGGCCTTCTGCGACGGCGAGGAGTGGAACACCCAGTTGGGATCCTGTCTGCGTAGCAACCACACGGGTGATCATTCCTGCGACTTTGAGACCGAGGATCAGTGCGGCTGGGAGGCGGAGCAGAACTTCCGGCAGCCCTGGCGGCGCGTGAGTGCGGTTTCCGAGTTCCACTCCCTGGCCACGGGTCCCCATCACGATCACACCTTTGCCAGCGCATCCGGCGGCCACTATATGCGCATGGAGACCCAGCTGGGGGCCTTCGGGAGCTACCACCTGCTATCGCCTATCTATTCGAAAGACCTCAGCCTGAAGACCGCCTGCTGCTTCCGGTTCCATTACTTCATGTTCGGCGCCGGCGTGGATAGTCTGGTGGTGTCCGTAAAGCCCGTCTCGATGAAATTGACCGACATGTGGAACAGGTTCAGGGCCAAGTGAGTTTCGCCCCGAGCGGATGAAGAATTCGATAAGGCGGCGCATGCAACGCGATAAAGAGGGGGGAATTTACCCAAAGTATTATCAGAATGGGTCTAGCTAAGGCCTTTCGGAATATTACGAATTTCTCAAAAATTAATATATAGAGCTTTCTAGCTCTAGAAAAAAAATTTAAAAAATATTTCAGAAGGGAATCAGTAAAAGTTTTTTGGAAAAGAAATATATTTTGGCATTCTATATACAAAATCTGTATTCAAAAAAGGATTAGATCATTTCATATGGTTTTTCTTGCACTTTTAAATTTCAAAGACAAACTTTTTAGAAAGTTTTTAAACAGCATAATATTTGCAAAAATTCATTTAATATTTTAATATATTTTTAGTTAATCGATGAATTAAAGAATTCTGTTTTTTAAGAACTCTTTAATTAAGCCACTTAATTATTCCCATTTAATACCAGTCATAATTCTTTGCCTTACTCTTTAGCTCGAGCAAATTTGAGATGACTGGTTCACAGGGAGCCCAGTGGCTGGAGCATACTATCACCATTGACGAAATGCAGGAGGACTTTCAGGTGATCTTTACGGCCACGGATGCGAAAGCCGTCTTTGGGGACATTGCCATCGACGATGTGAAGCTTATGACGGGCAGCGATTGTGGGGTGGATGGCTTTACCACCACCACCGAACCACCGGCACCACCGACGGCCAGCAGCGAAGAGCCACTGGTCTTCGACATGCTGAATTGCACGGGGCGCTGTGGAGCCACCGATCCCGGTTACCAAACAACCAGAAGGGGTTACATCCTTGGCTGTGGCTGTGACGAAGATTGCCTCTCGAAGGGTACCTGTTGCCTCAACTATTTCGAGGAGTGCGCCAAGGGGATGGACACAACGACCGAAGATGAGATTAGTTCACCAGCACCAACGACCCCCACAACAACAACCACTAGCACCACAAAGAGGCTAGCAACAACGACCGAAAGAACAACTACCACAACAACTACAACGAAAAGGACAACGACGCCAACAACTACAACAACAACACCCAAACCAACCACAACAACACCGAAACCGACCACAACAACAAGAAAGGCAACAAGCACAAAGAGCACAACGACAACGAAGCGAACAACAACCACCAAAAAGCCAACAACAACTTCAACAACACGAAAGTCAACAACAACAAGTTCAACAACACGAAAGCCAACAACCACACCCACAACGCCCAGAACAACAACCACTAGAAAAGTTTTTACAACACAGAAAACCACAGTAACAACAAAAAAAACCACAACTACAACCAAAAAGAATAATTTGATAACAACGACTCCAACGAGAACCACCCCACCAAGTTCAAGTACCCGAAAAATCTTAGGTAAGCAAGATATTTCATTGAGATTTAAGAAATATAGTTTTTTTATATTTTATTACTTTAAATATAATCCCCCAGTAATCAGCACCACTGAAAAGCCGAAGAAGCGCATAACTTGGAAGGTTGACCCTGAGGAAATCGCTGGGCACATGGACACGAACGAGAGTAACCCGAATCCAGCTTTAATAGTCCTGTACCTTCTGGTCGGCGTAGTCCTAGTGGTAGTTTTGGCCAATGTCGGCCAACGCTGGATATTACCAATCAGTGGATCGAGAAATATCAGCGAGAAGGCCGTGAGTTTCAAGAAGGCATTCGAGAGTCTGAAGAGGCAGCCACGAAGAAGTAGCATAAATGATCCATTGTGCGACACCGATAACGAAGACGGTGATTATTTCGAGGAAATGGGCGTGGACATACGCAATAGAACCGATCTATGAGGGTGATCTATCTTCATGGGGGGACAAAAAATGTCCCAATCTAATTTACTTATGTTTATGCCTATTGTATAGGAAGTTATGAAATATGTATGATATGAAATAAACAAAAAAAAAAAATGAGTCAAATGTATTTGTGACAATACCAGATACTTAAGACTGTGCAATCGCCTTTCGGAAATGGCAAAAGGATGATAAAGTTATTAGATAAATAAGCATTTCGGGAAGAAGTACCCTTCCCTTCTAAATTCAAATACTCTCCAAGAATAACTTTGAATAACCCAATCAAATTAGGCAATATTGTGTCTATGAAAAGGGCAAGGAAACTGAAGATGCGAAGGGCAGGTGGGAAGTAGCTGCTACACATTATGGGTTCCGCAAAGTTAACCCTCGGGAATGAATCACTTTTGGACGCATTTAACGAGCTTCGAAGGAGTAAAGCAGCCACCCCGATCTGCGTCTATAATCAAATCTTGTGGGGAGTGTCAGTTTCTAGGAAAGAATGCCTCCGGCTCCGAGTTCCTGCGGATTCTGAAGCTGCTGTCAGTCAGTTCACCCCATATCCCATACTTTTACCGCCCTCTCCTTGGAATCCGGCTGTTGCACGTGTCCTGCCAGCGGCTGTTGCAACCACCGACTGCTGCCGCGATGGACGAGAAAAAAAGAAGGGAAGGAAAACGCTGAAGACCCAATAACCTAACCGAAAAACCCCAAGCCAAAGCAACCACCAACAGAATTTTCCGAGTTTTCCGTGGGCCGGCTCGTGTTTTAACAGCGGCTTTCGGTTGTGATTTACTGGCAGCTTAGCGTCTGGCACGGGACCAGTTACCAGTTACCACTTACCAGTAACCAGACAACCAGTAACCAGACAACCTCCATCACACCCTTTGTCTGCACCGGAAGAAATACAGAAAATTACAACTGAAACTAAGAATGCAAAGGGGAACTAATGAAAATCATTTCTGTAAAAGTATTTGCACAGTAAAAAAAATAAAAATATTTTGTAAAATTAATATATGTAAACTTATTCATTCTTCGTCCTACAAATTAGAAAACTTAATTTACATTTTGTAATTCAAATATTTTTAGCTGTTGTGAAAAATTTAAACACATTTCAATTTACACATTTTCAATTTATTAAACAAATAAATTACCAGAAAGTACAATGATAATGAAAGCATATTTTTATTGCAATTAATCAAATAAAAATTTAAAATAAAATAAAAATCAAATTAATTATAATATTATGTTTAATTTTTTTTTGAACATTTGAAATATATATTTTTTAATTTTTTCTTTTTTACAAATTTTAAGTTTTTTACCGTGTAAGAACAATTTGTGCGGCTCTCAGCAGAAATATTTTTCTGGGCATTTCACGGCAATTATTGCCCCTGGACCAGACGACTCCCAGACCAAAAAGCCCAACGAAATAGCAAGTTTGCACGCTCAACAAATTTTCACACAAGATTTTCCAGCCTTGAGTTTTCCGCAGCGTTTTGCATGCACCCCTGCTGCTTTTTGGGATTTTCCCTCTCCACCACCCGAAACTTTTATTTTTTTCCTGACTTCCTGTTTGCCATTGTGATTTAACGCCCGCCGTCGCTCTCTATCGACTCCTCACACATCATTTGGCGGCGAGAATTTTCCTGTTCCTCTGCTGTTTTTTCCTACTTTTCCCGTTTTAATTAAAAAGGCATTTTGATGGGCCAGACAGGAGGCGTGCCTCAAGTTGCTTTTGGCGCATTTTCACCCTAATGCTCATTGAGGACCTAATTAAATGGTAAGTAAGTCGGCTTATCTGCAAACTGCGAGGGGTTAAGGGTTGGACTATATATACATTTTTTAGGTTTTTTTCGGCTGCATTGCATGTGGAGCATCGTAAATTTCCTGGGGACAAATTTTTGCATGGAAAATTGCGTGGTAATGGGCGGGTTTCAAGGGGTTTTAAGGGGCTCAGGCTCACCTTATCTATCGCATTCCGGACAAGCCCACACACGTCGCTAAAACGTTGGTAAAAAGGGGACGCACCCTTGATACCCTGCTTTATTCCCTGCCAAGTCCCTAGGCCTGCGGCTGTCCTCTTCTTATCGCGGCAATAAATCGCATTAATTTATTGTTGTCGCCGCATATTTGGTGGAAAGGTGGAAAATCGACCCTCCTACTCAGCCCGTTTTTCCCCCAATGGGCTTGACCACTAAGTGGTGAAAATGGTAGGGCGGCAAGAAAAAGCGACAGCAACTGCATTATTATTGTTTTCAAGTTAGCAACATGTCAGGAATGTCTAGCTAAAAGCTACGGTAGTTTGAGACGCATTACAAAAATAATGACTTGATAAAAAATTAAATAGAATTTCTTACAATCGAAAATTTGTAAAGCGAAGCACATAAAAAATGATAATTATATGATATTACAAAAATTACAAATTCTTTTAAAATAAATAAGAAAATGATCCCATCCTGAAAACATTATTTTTTAATGGTTTAAAATATAACATTTTTGTATACAATTTAATTTTAAGGAATATTTTTTTTAAGAAAATTAGCCAAGAGTAATACCATTTACTAAAATCTAATTAGCAAATCTAAGTGCCCTTTTTTTGCAAGTGTGTTTTTGGTGGCGTATGCATATATCATTCCTCAATATCCCCCCACGACATAAAAATGTCTCTGCATTACGTTTTTATTGTTTTCACATTTCTATCAGCTGCGTCAGCATTTCAGTTTTGTCCTTTTAATCTCCATGTGCGAAATTGTTGCCTAAGATCCCAATCGGAATACGAAGGATATGGAACATGGGAGAGCCAGGACCCAGGGGCCTCCGAATATTTATAACACTACGGCTGCAATTTATTATGCAGTGTCTGGACACTGGTCAGTGGAAGTGGAAGTGAAATCCGAGTGGCGAGGAGTGGAGTTGAGTTTTGGCTACTTTAATGTGCCAGTCACCAAAGATGTCACCGTGTGTGGGGGTTTCGGGGGGTTAAGGGGCTCAAAAGGGGTGTTTCAGGCAACACACAAAACCTGGCCAAGATTTATGCACTCAAGTTATGGCGGAGCAGACTGCAACTTTATCGTTGGCACTGGGACTTTACACAGAGAAAAAACGGTCTACGAAAATGAATGAATTTGAGGAATATAAATTTTATATGACAGTTCTAAACTTTGTGGATTTAAATAAAAAAAAATAAAAACAAATAAATAAAATGTTTTCCAAAATTATTCAGAGCTATAAAATGTATTTTTAAATATTTAAGGTATCTTTATGTTCTTTAAATATATATTTTTTATTTAAAATGTATAATATTATAAATATTTACCAATTTCCACTCAGTTTCATAACAAAGTTGTAGATAAGACTATGTAAAAAATTTAATTTTGTTCACTGCACACTGCTGCTTTTCCTTTTGCCAGCTTGACCAGAGTTTCCACTTTCCCCCTCCACCCCTTTTCTCCTTTACTGCAGTTGTTGTTGTTGCCTGGTCTCGACATTTCCTGTTGCCGTCCGTTATCAGTTCTCCAAAGTTGTTGTCGACTGCAGATCTTTTTGCACTTCTTGTGTGTGTCAGCCAGTATTTTTGCCCAAGACTGTGACTACATTTAAATAAATACACACAAAGGAAAAACTAGAAAGCCCTTATTAAGTTGTCGAGTGCGAGTTTCTCGGAAAATGTAACAGTAAGAGTTATCATTTACTATTTTATGGCGAACTGAACGCACTTCAGAGCTCGTTAATAACGACAGCTAATAATTAAAAGGAGATAAGATAATCATTGTTTAAATATATTAAAAAACGTTTCCATTGCAATGCATTGTGAAGTATAAAAAATATATACTTTTTATATATATCACGAACCCTGCTAGAATTGAGGAAATGACAAGATATATGGTGATAGTTTTCCTATTGCCTTGAATGATTTTATAGGTGCAATATCTAACAAACTGATTGCTAATTTCTGATAAGTTCACTTGGTAAATAAAGAAATTTCTTATAAATAGCACAATATTTAAAAAAATCTCAGTTCTCGCTTCAAGATGGTCAAAGTGGTTTGTTTGCTGGCGGCTCTTTTGGCCTTGTTTCTGGTGGTTTTGGCAGATCCAGAAGAGTACGGTGAGTTTATCTGGACTTCCTCTCTGGACTCAATATAGCCGTTTGAATCAGTAGATACCGAGCACACTTGGGTAGCTGGATTCCTCTCGCTGCCATTTCCCAAAAACGCTGTACTGGGAGGCGTCTCAACCCTCGGATATTACGTATACGTAGGACGAGTGAAGTACGAAGGCGTATTTCCCGTTCAGGTGATTGCTGAGACCGGTGAAATCACGTGGAGCAACGGCACATATGCCTATGTAGGTACCAAAAACTATGAGCTCTTGGTGACGTCGAGCAACTCCTCCTTCGAGTGGATAACCAGTCATGATGGAAAATACGAGAGGGGTTTGGTAGCCGTTGGAACCTCGATCAGTGACGAAAGGGTTTTCGTTTGCCGCGCAATAACGTCGCTTGGTCAGCTTCCCGGAACCCTGATTCTCAGCTTAAAGGTCTGCCGCGTTTCAGGAAGTACGGTCAAGTATGACAAATACGAGGTTCTAGTGGCCCGATAAGCCCGTAAAGGATTTACACAAGTTTAATCAAAATAAAACATTTTAAAAGGCATACAAAATTTTGGAAAAGCTCCTGTACATTTTGTAAACAATAAAAAGGTAATTGTATTTTCTTCATTTGATTCTAAAATGAAGTTAGTTTAACTTAAGTTTCCCCATTAAAGTTTAACTAACATGACATAATATTTTTATACCCGTTACTCGTAGAGTAAAAGGGTATATTGTTTTCGTGCAAAAGTATGTAACAGCTAGAAGGAAGCGTTTCCGACCCCATAAAGTATATATATTCTTGATCAGGGTCACTAGCCGGGTCGTTCTAGCCATGCCCGTCTGTCCGTCCGTATGAAACTACAAAAGCTAGAAAGTTAAGATTTTCCACACATATTCTTGGGCTTCCTACGCACTATGGGGAATTTGACCACTTTTTTTGGCCAATATTAATAACTTCATCAATTTTAAAGATATCAAAGTAAAACTTTAGCAATCGTTATTATTTATCACAACGCATATTCTGCATGAATATCTTTCGGATCAGACAACTGTATCATATAGATGCCATAGGAATGATCAGATCAACTTTGCTATTTTTAGAGATAAATGCATAAAACTTGATAAGTACTGTTTTAATACAGTATTAAAACCACACAGAAAATTGTGTTAAAATCGGAAGAATATTTCTTTTAGTTTCATAGAACCGAAAATTCTCAGAGTTTACATGCCATTTCTTTCATTTTTTGATACAGTTATAGCTTTATTTTTCTTTTTACAACCTCCTAAGTCCGCTTTTATTGTCAAATGGTAGCGATAAGTGTTTTTGCCTTACTTTAGAAGACATTTCAAATGTATGTCTATTGATATCTTTCTTCCACAGTGCAAACAAAGGGGCAATTGCAAAATTTGAGGTTATGATCTAAAAAACTAAATTTCTCCAAGAATCGAAAAAAGTGAATTTTCTGACTACATTAATTTTAAAGAGAATTCCTTACTCTTTAATTCCCTAAGCTTTGATGGATGGACTCCGCTGGACTCGCTTTGTATCTCTATTTAAAAATTGGTTTTCTTTAAAAATATTCATGTTAGACCGGTCACAAAAAAAATCGATTACAAGAAAACCACGATTAATTTAGATTGTTTAATCACACAAATACTTAGTGCACACTACCCTCCCTTGAATTAATTCAAAAAACTCCACTTAAATTGCTTTAAGACTCTTATTTTTAGCAATTAAATAGTCTCAGCATTGCGTCAAATTTCTGAGGCGTGAAAATGCAACATACAGCAGCTGATCTAACAGCTGTAAGTTAGCAGAGGCGGCCTCTATCGAAATTCCTGAAACGTAACATTGAAGATTGGTCTTCTGTTAAAGTATTCTAGAAAACACAATTTTAGTTTAACGACTTTAAAAAAATGGGTTTTGGCCAAAAAAAGTGGTCAAATTCCCCATAGTGCTACGCAGCGCAAGTTTATTTCAGTCGAGCGCCACGCCCCCTCTAACGCCCACAATCGCCCACTAACGATTTTAAAATGTGTCCTGCGCCCACATCTTTAAACATTTCCGAGAAGTATAAATGCAATTTTGTTGTGTATATTTATACCTATCGAAATTTAGAAGACATTTTTTAAATCGGACCATTCATTAAAAAGTTATACGCAATCAACGTTATATATCCATCTCCCTCGCACTCCCTTTAGCCGAGTGACGGGTATTAGATAGTCGGGACACCAACCCGAGCACAGCGTTCGCACTCCCTTTAGTTGAGTGACGGGTATTAGATAGTCGGGAATCCAACCCGACTATAGCGTTCTCTCTTGTTTGGTCTTATATATAGTTAACTTTTTCTTTATCAAATTGTAGCCATAAAAACTCAGATAAGGATTCCTGATCCTAAGATATATGGCACCAGTATCGAAACGAACGATAGCTGTGCTCTGATAATTCTGAGACACATTTGTAGATAACAATTTTCAATAAAAGACGAATCAGCTACAAAGGAACCCCAGTTCCCATTTTATAATGGTCAAAGCTTCTCATTTGATTGTGGCGTTTTTCGCCCACATATCCGTTGTTTTTGCAAATCATGCCGGTATGTATAGAAGTGACCCACTACTCTAACTTCGATTGTAACAATGTTTGAATCTATCCGCAGACACCGAGCACACTTGGGTAAATGTTGGCCCGGGCCTCCCTTATCCAAGGAATGTCGTCGAGGGAGGCTTCTGGACAAATGGGACCCATGGATATTCCGTTTTTGTAGCCCGCCTTAATTTTTTTGAAGAGGGGTTTTGTCCCGCCTATGTGCGATTAGACTTACTCCATATCTTCTTCAACACCCCGAGTAATTCTTATACGGGCGTTAATTTGAATCATGACTTATTGGTGTCCACAGATGAGTTCGAATATAAGTGGGTAAATAGTCACAGTGCCCTACATGATATGGGTGTTGTTGCCGCTGGAACATCAGCCACATATGATCTAAAGTTTATCTGCCGGGCATTTACGCCCAAGGGCTTGATTCCTGGTAACCTCGATATGTTTCGAAATGGTTGCGCAGTTAACGGCGAGGGCCTAGTTTTTTCAGTTTACGACAAATACCAGGTTCTGGTGGGGGTAAGAAAGAGTGGATCTGGGGCTTGAGACCCATTAGGGCTTACATTACTCGAAATCGAAAAATCCCTCTATTTTAACTAAATCTTCTACCAACATAAACGATGTAAAAACTCAAACTTGCAAAAGTCCAAAGGTCCAAATAAACGTATTTTTTGATGAATAATAACGTTATCTTTATCATTAGCCTTCTTTCAATTGCAGAAAGTATATAAATCAAACAAAATAACCTCTTGACGATCGAACCTTCAAAACACAAAAGCTCTAATATCAAGTTTTGATTATACATTCGACTAAGTGAATACACTTTCTATCTGTGTATTAATTTTCCCCATATTCCCGCCACTTGGGTGAAAAATTAAAGAAAAAACAAGAGAGAACGCTATAGTCGGGTTGGATTCCCGACTATCTAATACCCGTCACTCAACTAAAGGGAGTGCGAACGCTGTGCTCGGGTTGGTGTCCCGACTATCTAATATTCGAACATTAGCTAAAGGGAGTGCGAGGGAGAAAGATATATAACGTTTTTTTGATTGCGTATAACTTTTTAATGAAAGGTCCGATTTAAGAAATGTCTGCTACATTTCGATAGGTATAAATATTCACAACAAAATTGCATTTATACTTCTCGGAAATTTTTAAAGATGTGGGCGCAGGACACATTTTAAAATCGTTAGTGGGTGATTGTGGGCGTTAGAGGGGGCGTGGCGCTCGGCTAAAATAAACTTGCGCTGCGTAGGAAGCCCAAGAATATGTGTGGAAAATCTTAACCTTCTAGCTTTTGTAGTTTCCGAGATCTCAGCGTTCATACGGACAGACAGACAGACAGACAAACAGACAGACGGACAGACGGGCTAGATCGACTCGGCTAGTGACCCTGATCAAGAATATATATACTTTATGGGGTCGGAAACGCTTCCTTCTGGCTGTTACATACTTTTGCACGAATATATCCTTTTGCTCTACGAGTAACGGGTATAATAATTGAAAAGCTGTTGTGGTCTTATTTTAAATTTTGTTTTTTTTCGAACTTTTGAAGGGGCACTTTACTTTCCTAGTAATCTGAGCTGCCAGTGGCGATCTAAATGTATGGATTTATGACAGGGTACGGCTACAAAGAATGCCTTATAAGCAGAAATAATCTTTAAAATATATAATAATGATTGGCCTGAGAGGACAGCAAAGATAAAAAATTGCAAATAAAGGGCACCACTCCACAGAATAGAATCACAGTTCTTTCTTCAAAATGTTCAAGGTGGGTTGTGTGCTTTTGTCTCTCTTCGGTATATTCCTGGCAGTTTTTGCTGCTCAAGGTGATTATGGTAAGTTTTTTGGAGCAGTACACTACCAAGATATAAGTACTTTAGCTACCTATTTGCAGACACCGAGCATACTTGGGTAGTTGCAAACAAGTCCATACCATTTCCAAGAAACGCCGTTGTGGCAGGCTTTTCGAACCAAGGATATTTCTTTTATGTAGCCCGCTGCCGATGGGACTTTCATGCCACTGCCCGAAATGCTTTGCCTGCCCATGTAAAACCAGAAGATCCCGGAAGAATTTGGTACAACCTCGACAGTGGTGCAAGGGAAGAAATTGATGCAGATTATCAATTACTGGTGAAGACTGATGAGTTTGAATTTGAGTGGATAACCAGCCATGATGATAAATTCGAAAGGAATATGGTATCCGTTGGTTCTAATATGAGGAGAGAGCGGACTTTCCCCTGCCGGGCAAATACGAACATGGGCTTACTTCCTGGACACTTTGCTTTCGGGATTGGATGCATGGTTAGCAGCAAAGATTTTCCGCTAACCAAGTTTGACAAGTACGAGCTTCTGGTGTCCCGATATGTTAAGCCAACAAGTTGTGCCTAAGCTTAAACATTATTGATCCGTCAAGCTAGAGATGGGAAACTCACAATTTGTAGATTTCTTTGTCAAACAAAAGGTTTTTAATAAAAATCATTGTTAAGCACAATAAAAAAATGGTAAAAATAAATACCTGGATTTATGAGACAGCCGAACTAAAATAAGTAGCCCCATAAATAAATACATTAACCGATTGCTCTAATTGCGTTTTAATTTAGAAAGCTGCGATTGGCAATAACTCTGAAATGGGATCAATGAATTCTGTTTCCGATTGTGATAACAGACAGACAACGTTGTTGATACAGAAAAGAATATAAATTATTTTTATATAACGAATATAACGTACTTTTGGGACTATTGGGAAATTTAAATAGAATTAATTTTGATATCTGGTACCAAAAAAGTAATCCATTCTTTTCTCAGTAAAACCTAGTTTGCTAGAAATCCGCTTAAAGGCCAACCATCGGGAAACTAAGTTTCTTCTTGCCGCTTTCCATTTTCATTGACGTCATCACTGGGATCTCAGGATCATCGTGGTAATCACCCAGCAGCAGCATAAAAACTAATTAAGCATCACATTTCACATCCAATTCGACCTCTTGCTCCCCTGAGTATCCGCAAATGGCAGGAAAAATAATATTGCAAAAATAAGAAAAAAAGAAGAAGAAAATCTAAGCAGAGGAAAAGAAAAAGAAAACCGAAATCGAAATATAAGCCAAATAAATTTCTCGTTCACCAAATGCGCTTTCATAATTAATATGAAAAACAAGGGGAGAAACAAGGAGCCAAGTCATAGCTGCCATGACAACAAATGGAAATGAAAAGGAAAAATGGAAAATGGATGGGGTGAGTGCACAAGTTTCCCCTCCTTCAATATTTTCAGGGTCTGGCTTCGGGATTGATGTGCATTACACAAGGACTATTCCGTATCCACATTCGCATCCGCAGGCGAATGAAAAGTGCAGCAAAGCACTATGGGTAAAAATCCCAATTTTGGTGCATAAACCTATTTATTTTCATAATTTATTTTAATGAATGGACCATACTAATCGATACTTGACATCTTCATTTGAAGAAAGCCGCCTTCCAAAAATTTTTGGTGGCAAATCTGTACTTTTGCCACTGCAACAAAGTTGCCTGATAGAGAGACCTAGCAATGTCGGAAAATTGAGAGAAAAATTAGCTTACTTTGCTTGTTAATTGTGTGGTGTGAAAGAAGACTTTCATAAATCTGAAAATGGAAATTCCTTGGAAAGGTATTTGTTAATGTATATTAGCTTAAATGTTTGCTTTTATGTGTCTTGTTGTCCAACTGTAAAGTGTCTTATATGTGTATCTTTATAGATTTGAGCTAGCGATTGTGTTTTTGTTTGTGAAGTATAACTTCTTAATGGCACAGAGTTGCAAAGAAGTAAAAACGAGGAATTAACCACAAAAGTTCCCTTGTTGCCATACAATTAACCATTTTTGCTCATTTTTGCTCCTTTTTGGTAAACTTGCGTTTATCTAGCCACATATGAGTTCACCTTGTATAGGACTAATTACATTTGGTTCCCTATGAAGCCACATCATTATTGAAAAATACATTGTTCCTGTTGACTCCTTAGCAAAAAGTGCATCAGAACCTAGACACAAACTTTGTTTGTAGCGCAGTTTTCTGAATCATCTTTAATAAGAAAGTAAGAAAATTAATTTTAAAAAATCCAAAACAATTCACAAAAACTTGGTGAGTGGGTTATAAATTAAGGACATAAGGTATCTTTGGGTCAGAAAAGCATTGTAGAAGAAAATTTTTGTATTTAATTTATAAACGCTGTTCACAAATTAAGATTATTTAATTTTGCAATGACTTTCAAACTTTGAATGCTCCCACCTTCTCTTGTGGTTACGTTAGATTACATCTTCAAAAAGGATCATACACAAGACACGTGTAACTATTTAATTCCGAAAAGAGTAACAAAGTTGGTGACCACTCTTGAAGATATATCGCAAAGGACGTAGAAAAATGAAGATTTTCTTAAATTAAAGATACGGGAAATACCAGAGCCGCAGTGGCAAATTATGCTTAGAAAAGCCGTATTTATCGAAATAAAATGGTGGCATGTGTAATTTTTAACAATTACTTAATAAAAAAAAAATTTTAACTACTAATATCAAATAAAGCACAAAAAAAATTTCAATATAATATCTTTTAAACTTGAGTTTTTCAACCAAAAACGGGTTTTTTACCCATAGTGCAAAGGCAGAATTACTAAAAGTTTACGCTACACTAAAGAAAAAAAAAATGTATATAAAACAAAAAAAAAACAAATATTTCTTAAAAATAATAATGATTTTATCTTCTTTAAACTCTTTTTTTTCCATAAATTTTCTGACTTTATTATACTTGGAACATGAAAAAAAATATCTATTATTTTGAAAATAAATATTTTAATACGAAAATATTTTAAATAAATATTTCTCGTAAAATACAACATAAACTGAACATTTTTTAAAAGAAGCCAAAATGTACCATAAATGAATCCAATTACTCAAAATATTTTTTTCCCCTCTGAACCTTTTGAAAAACATATCGAAAATCAAACAATTGTCTTTCCTACATTGGCACACAACATTCATTGTGCCTGGCACGCCCGGCAATTGATGTGTTGTTTTTTCACCAGCCACCAGCTGTTCGAGGAGCTGGAAAAGCCGAAGGAAAATCTGGCGGGAATGCCGGGAAAGGGAAAGGGAAGAAAAGCCAAAAGAAGCTGCAACATTGCATGGTTTAATCAGCAGCTTACAAGGGTAAACAAAGGGAGAGGAAAGCCAAAAAGTGCATGAATCGAGGAAAAGTGGGCTGAAAAGTGGGTGGGTAAATGCGATCCATCAAAATGAAATTGAAATCTTTTGCTCATTTTTGAGCTTCTCTGGGCGAGAGGCGGTGGGTTGAAAGATACAAAAATTGGGATTGAAATTCGCATTTGGCATTGCAGTTTGTCTTTGGCTTGACTTGGCTGCTCCTGTTCGTCCTGCTCCTGACTATCCCGATTCCACAGGATGCTGCCTGCTCCCAACTCCCTTTGAACATTTCTACCCCCCTGCCATGTCAATCAATGTCAATAAAACAATTACTGTCACTTGCAGCTGGGCGAAAGGCAAGGACAAGCGAAAGGGAAAAGGGGCGGGAATTGTGGGAGAGGCAGCGGGATGAAAAGGATGAACAGCCAACGACTTTGGACTTGGTGTCATGTTCGAGTAGCTGGCAAAGGGAAAGCGAAGGGGAAAAGGGAGTCGAGGGACGCAGGACAGAGGACGAAGGACTCCCCTGCAGTTGTCGCAGCTGGAGTTTTCAAATCGAAGCGGGCTGGCCACTCAACAAAAACCCGCCCACACGCTGGGCAAAATGCACTGGCATAAAAATAGGGAAAAGTGCCAATATTTTAAAGTTTTTTTATGTTAAAACTAAAATGTATGAGAATTTCCATTTCAAAAGTATAATATGCACTGAGAGTAACTAAAAAATATTTTAAACCTTAAATTATTTTAAAAAGTTTATTAAAAGTGATAAATTTATTGGATATATTAAAACGAAATATGTATTTTAGTCTTCAATTTAAAATCTCAACAACATTTACCTATTATAAACAGTTAAAAATAACTACAAATAAATATAAAAACTACACGATAAAACTTTAAAGAAAAGGGGTAGAGCTAATGGGATTTATTTAACTAAGAATGCAATCTAAATCTTCCAGTTAAAATCTTATCAACATAAACTTTTAGTTTTATTTTAAAATCGTTTTAAGCCTTTGTATTTGTATTTTTGATATTGTTCTGGGCTACAACAGTCTTTAATCTAGCAAATAAAATATTAAAATAGGTTTACCTCTTTTTTTTGAGTAAACGTAAAAAAAAATATTAAAATACAAAAAAAATCTTGCTACCTTAAAATATAATTTTTCAAAAAAAAAAATATTAGGGAATTTTCCTGATTGAAACTGAATGTATGGTTACGCAAGTGTAAGCTCCCTATGCTGCCGTTCAGGGCCCAAGGAGAAACTTCTCCCTTTGCCGCATTTTGGGGTAAAGTGTTTGCGGTTCTGCATCTCTGGTGCCCCACTGGCCACTTCGCCCCCTCTGTCACTCCCTGTTATTGGCAATAAAACCCAACCGTTCCCCCTTCCAAAAAAGGGGAACTCAACTCCGTCAGAGAACTCGACTCAACTCCATTGGCACTGTGACAAATCGTTTGCTTTAGACATGGCCTGCCATTGGCATAATCGTTCAGTCATTGCAGTTTCTGTTGCACAGTGGCCCTATCCCGTTTCCCTCCTCCCCCTTTTTAGCCCCCTTTAACCCGCCCCTGGAGCCAGCAACATTGTGTCTAGCTTTGAGTTACATTGTCTACGCATCGAAGTTGCGTTGACAGCCATCGACATTTGCTGGAGGTTTTTGGTCCTCTGCAGCCACATGCATTATACATGAACCACCTCGAGAAACCTCCTCGAAAACCCCCCAAAAAACCCTGAAAGTTCAGATGAAGGAGGTGGATAAAGGAGGCAGGAAAGCCAGCAAAAGTGGGCAGAAGAAGTTGCAGGAAGGAGAAGCCTTTTGGCAAGCCATGACAAACTTTGTGTTTAGCCAACATTCGAAATTAAAAGTAAGAGGGCAACTCTGGCCAAATCAAGGCGACACAGTGAAAGCAAAATGCACTTGGAAAAAATGTTGGTTATCTGGCAAATATAAGCATAGGAATTTTAAAAAGTTAGTCGTAAAATATAATGTTATTAATTAATTATAAATAAAATATTTATTTTATTTATAGTTACTATAAATACAATTTATTTATTAAATTTCCCTTATAAAATGTAGTATCTTATATTTTTAAACTAAAAATTCGATTTATTTATCACTTGAACAATTTACTAATATTTTTAATAAAAAGAAAATTATTATTTATGAAATTTTAAATTAAAAAAATAAATATAAAAGTAGAAGTGATTCTTTCAAATTGTTGACCAACCTCTTTATGTGGCTTAATCACAATGTTAATTTTTTGCAAGTGTTGAATATTAGTAGCGGGATGAAAAGTTTTGGGAGAAGGCAATTGAAGGCGGGAGGAAAATCGCCAATGGGGCTCCGTTCGGTTCGACTCAATTTGAGAGTCTGGGATTGTGCATCTGCCACTGTGATTGGCTCAGAAATCACAGAAGTGTGCTGCACTTCGCAATAATCCGAGCTGGATGGAATGCTCCTGCTTTCGCCTCCATAATGTAGAAAAGTCCAGGAAAGCCTAGACACGGGACTCTATTTATAAAGGTGGTCGTCTAATGGATTGGATTGGTTTTTGCCAAAGCAAACTGATTGAATAAAGAAGTCAGAGAAATCAGAAAGCATTGGAAAATTGCTAATTACGTAATCACCTGAAAAAATTGGAATTTTTGTACTCAGAAAGAAAGTATGTTATGAAAAGATAATTTATTTTCAATGGAAATAATATTTGTTTAACTTGGATATTTTCTTTACTTATATATTAAATTAATTTTCTCATATTTCTTAATACATAAATTGTTTTAATACTCATTCCAAAATGTTCTGGACTCAATTGATTAATAAAGAATCAAATTCCATTACTTATTTAGCACTAGGAATTCCCCGCTCTTCCATCAACTAACCCAAGCTGAATCCTAATTAATTGATAGATTATGAATGCCTAATACCCAACCACCTGGCTGCCCATCCCTTGCCCCTAATGAATACAATTACAATTAGTCAATTAGCTAATCGTCTTTGCTGCTTGCCGGTGAATAAACCGAGTCAATTCAAATGTATCTGACGGATGCATAAGTATGCATATGTTTCGGAGTTCAGTGGGTGAGTGTGTCTCTCCGGGTATCCGGGAGTATCTGTGACAGATTCCGCCCACAGATCGGATCACTGCATTATTCATTCAGACTGCATGCGGTTCTCAGTCGTGGAAAAGGGCGAAAAATGGGGGAAAAGTGAGGGAAATGGGCGGTGCAAGGTGGGAAAGTGACAAACGAGCTGTAAAAATTGTTCCACACGAAACCAAATGAAATATTCACGAAATTGTTGAAGGAACTGCAAATGAATTATAAAACGTGCACGCTTACTGAAGGCGACAGATGAATAGAGATGGATTTGCAGGGGGACGGGGGATCCTGTATCTATGGAATGGATGTCAATGATGACGATGATGTGACATTCAATGATGATGGATTTTGGCAAGTGTTCGAGCAAAAGATGTCAATAGAAGCGGAAATACAACGAAAAATGAAACAGTAAAAGGGGAAATGTGAAACACACACACGGATATATATGGATAAAACTGGTTATTTTAAGAGAATAGAAGAAAGTATCTACAAATATTAAAGACTACAAATGTGTTTGGAGTTTAAAGATCAGCTTTGCATGGCCTATATTCGAACTAGGTGCTTATCGATAATGACGACCACTTTACTTTTACTTCACTTTTTTTTTAAAACGATACTATCGATACTACCAAATTGCTAAATAATACAACCATCGATAGTATCGATAGTGCCTTCGATTGTTTTACTTATCCCAAATGACAACCACCAAGTTTTTATATGCAAAATGTAAACAATTTATTCAATGGATAACAATAAAACTAAGCAAAATCCGTTCAGGTGATCAGTTCTTTATCCTTGGTCCTTCTTTTCGATCGCTGCCGTTGAAATTTGTTGGTTGCCGCTGCTTTGACTTACAACATCCACTGAGGTTCTCCGCAGACACACTGCTTGATCCTCTTCTCCAGATTCTTCAGGATGCTTATCAAGTCCTGGCACAGGTTGTCGCGACTGGGGCATCCCTTGCATGGCTCTCCACCGGGACCGCATGGCTTGCAACCGCAGCCTGGCTTCTTGGTGGTCGTTGGTGCCCTCTTGGTCGTTGTTGCCCTCTTGGTCGTTGTTGCCCTCTTGGTTGTTGTTGCCCTCTTGGTCGTTGTTGCCCTCTTGGTCGTAGTTGCCCGCTTGGTCGTTGTTGCCCTCTTGGTCGTTGTTGCCCTCTTGGTCGTTGTTGCCCTCTTGGTCGTTGTTGCCCGCTCGGTCGTTGTTGCCCTCTTGGTCGTTGTTGCCCTAGTGGTTGTTGGGCATGGTGTTGTGGTTGTTGTTGTCGTGGTTGGGCGCGGTGTTGTGGTTGGTTTGGTTGTTTGGCACACTGGGGTGGTTGTTTGGCACGGTGGTGGTGTTGTTGGGCACGGTGGTTGTGTGGTTGGTGGCGGTCTGCATGTTGTAGTAGGTTCCGGTTCCGGGCAACCACATGGAAGTGACGAAGAACTTACATTGCCGATCAGCAGGACACTCGCTATTAAATTCAATAAAATTGCATTATTTTAAGTAATTAAAAAAATCAGTGGTCCTTCTTAAAAATTACCAATCAAAAGGCAAAGAGTAAACTTCATGTTGATTTTTTTTCTTCGTCGCCTTGGTGGTGCAACTGAGTTGTCGGAGGAAAGCTGAGCCGCTGACTGATGCCTTTCTTGGGCTCTTCAATCCCGTTTTATAGGCACTTTCGTTCCTCAAAAGTTGTAGTTAAAAATAAAGCGAGCCCCGTTGGTTCCGATCGGATGCGATCCAGCTGCTGTTATTATTATTAGCCAACAACTGATCCGAAGTTTGCTCAAGTTCAAGGTTGCGCATACGCCCAGTGTTTGCTTTGCTGTCGCGTGCAAAGCATTTTTATTGTTTCATGGGTCATATGGTTAAAATGTTGTCATCAGGTAGCTTGTAGGCTTTATATTTTAATCCTTATAATATTCTATCATTTTTTGTATTTTTTATAAACTCTATAATTGAATAAATGGATATTTTTTTTCAAGAAATAAATTGTATCGATAGGATATCTCTTTAAATATTTCACAGCCCCTTAAAATAGTAACCACATAACCCAAGACAAAGTGCCAACGATATTTCTTAGCTATTAAACTTTGTCGCCTATTTCCTGGCCGCAAGAAGTAAAACTAATCAAATAATCATAAGCTCTAATTTCAATTCAACAACTCTGCAACAAAGTGCTGTTCGTTCGCCAGCGATTTTGTGGGCACAACAAAGTCGGTCCATAAAGAGTCTTCGATCTGGAGGAATCGCATTTGCATGCTGTTCGGGAGGGGAAAATTGCCGTGTGGACAATGCCGAGATGACTAGAAACGCGCAACAAAATGCCATAAAGTAGTGGGATTGGAATTGGGACTACGATGGGAATGGGAATGGGATGCATCTGCCACGGGCAGAGCCACAATGCCACAACATCGCAGATGCAGCACCACAAATTTCCGAACCCATCCCTATATGCAGGAGCCACCCAACTTCAGACCATCGAGAACTCTTGTCGCCACTGACACGTAAACTATTTGGCACGCAATGCACTTGGCGACTTGCTGATGTTGACGCACATAAAATGCCAAATGCTGTGAAGGATGTCGATGGGGGAGATGGCGATGTGATGGCGATGGTGATAGGGATGGGGCTCCTCCTACTTTAGATACTGCCCCAGCACTTCCCGGCTTTCGCCCCACCTTCCCACGGAAAAGCCACCAAGCAATTTTCCTCAGGACTCTCGCTTCTGGCAGCGGCATAATGCGATTTGGGAATTGATTGCGCCAGGCACTCGACAAATGCGTGCAGAGTATGGTGCACCGCAAGAAAGCTAAATAAAAAACGAGGTGAATGCCATCAAAGGATTCACACATACAGTAAAAAAATCCTTTTGGAACAATTATCAATATCCTGAAATATTATATGGAGGACCTGATATAAAGAACTATAAGATATATTTTATTTTCAGAAATAATTTAAGACTGAATTTACATTTTGTCACTTTTGCAATTTACGAGGTTAATGAAATTGTATTAATATATTAATTTTAAAAAAGAAAAAGTTAACAAAATATTTAGACAAGTAAATAGATCCCAAAATCATAACATCTACTTTAAAACATAATTTTTTATAAATTGATTATCTCCATTTTATTTTTAAAGTTTAAAATGAAAGTAGTATAAGCTTGTTTAATTTTTAATAAATTACAAGAAATGTTTTTATTAACTTTTATTTTATTATTGACATTTTTCAAAATATGAAGGTTTAAGTTTGTTAATGCTTTAAAATATTTTACAATTTAATACAACCCACTTTTTAAGTTTTTCCCAGAATGTTTAAACTTATGTTTAATTTCCAAAAAGTATATTTTGAGGTATTATCCGTAATAATAAAATATTTTTATATATTTCAGAATAGAATACAATTTTGCAGCAGTGTACAGCTGCCGGTTCAAATTGGAACACCACTCCTTTACGAAACATCAACTAGCTGAGCTCTCAACCCCCCAAAAAATTCCGCACTCATTTTACGCAAATTACATTTTGCGTTTCGTTGGTCGGTCAACCCCGAAAAAGCGAGTGGAAAAAACCACAAAAGCCGAGTAACCATTTGCAATACAGTTTTTAATATGCCATTCATCAAGACGATGTGAGATGTGAGAGGTATTTGGATTTGGATTCGGGAGGAGGAATGCCACTTGTAGACTGTTTGTAGGCCTGTCATTCAGTCCGACTTTATTGACGGGGCGTCCGCCCGGTCACGTGTTGCCAACAATTCAATTTGAAACTCGTAACTGCACCACCCAGCAACCCAGCAATCCAGTCACCCAACCATACTTGCCCAGCATGACGCACTCATTCATCTCCAGAGCTCCTCCTTCGACCAGGAACACTATCCCCTGTCCACTTGTCCACTTGTCCCATACACTTTTGTTCTGCAACAACTAACACAACACAACGAACAACATGAGTAGCAACAACTGTGGGTTGCTGATTGCGTCGACAACTTTGTGCCATTGTGAGTCGGGTCATAACGCAAATAGAGATGGGCCAATCACATCGGTCAGGAACTATGAGAGCCGGAAAAAGTATTTACAACTTTTTATCTATTTTCTAAAATACCCAAAGGCATTTTTATTTATTTAATACATTTTTTTATGCCTAAAAGTTCAACGAAAATATATTCTAAAAATAAATAAATTAAAGAATCAATAACCTGTATTTACATTTCGATTATATTAATAACTCAATAAGGGCATAACTCCCTTTTGGTAAAAATCTATAACATCTGTTTAATAAGTAATAACAGCTTTATTTATTAATAAAATATTTTAAGAATATATAAACGAATTCTTGACGTTTATTTATTTTTTAATTACACCACAACTATGACCCTCGCTCATTTATAAGAAATCCCCCATTTTAATCATTCCATGTCATGCCGTATGTTCCATTCGATGTGGCCAGCTTTCTTTGATCCGGCAGTTTGGTCACAGTCATCATCATCGTCGTCATCTCCAACGGATCAGATCCGTCGGCCTATATGAGACAGCTCGTAAATCACGCAAATGTATGCACCCCTTGGCACGCCCCCACCACCCACAATTCCAGGGGGTTGACTAACGCCCATATTTACCGTAGCAACAACTGGCGGCGAACGGCACTTTTCTGCCACTCTCAGTGGTTCCAAAAATACACTGCTCAAAAGGGCTTAGTATTATTAAATAATAAAGAATTTTAATTATTATATTTTTTTTATTTCCGAAACTAAATAATATCAATTCAGATTTTAAAAATAATTTGGAAAATTAACATATTATTAGCAAAAGAGTATTAAATAATTTTTCGTTAAAAAATTAGGAATTTTATAATATTTGATGAGTTTTTTCTAACGAAAAAATCCAAATAAAATCCTTTTACTTAAATTTTGTCTCATATCTATTGAATTATATTTATAGGGAATATTTCTGGTAAACAAAGAATTTGTCGATTATTTTCTACGGTGCAAAAGGCCCCTTTGACAAGAGTGCTTCTTTCGAAACCCAGGGCGATTCCAATTTGAATGGTCGGAGGGCATCATTTTGGCATTGTGTTTATGGAAATTCCGGGCAGCTTCTGCTTTCCCCAGCCTCTGTTCATGTTTTTCCCTGCCCTTTTTTGCTTTTCCACTCATTGTTGGTTGCTTACTACGACGTAATTGCAACAATTTTCCGATGACGCAGGCTGTATGTCTGTCGGTCCCGCCCACTTTTCCCTAGAAACTCCCAGGGCCTCTGGATTTGCTTGATTTACTTGTTTGGGTTTTGATTTCCGTTTGATTTGTACGCCCGAGTTTTTGGAGCTCTTTGCCGGAAAGCGTCTTTCGTTAATCGCCTCCATTTTAGCCGGAGTCTGCCTAATGGTTTAATGAATTCACTGTCTGGGTATCCCCATCCTATCGCCGGGAATCCTTCATTCCGGATCCCCATTTCGAAGCTTTTACGAGCAAAACACTTAAATGCAATGGCGAAGTATATTTCACAATGGAGTGCGATTCCCGCTTAATTATGCGCAGGCAGAAGCCAGACCGAAACCCAAAACTCAAACCCGAAAAGACCGGGATCCGAAAGTGGGAAATGGGGATTCCCCCCAGATAGACACAAAAATGGAGGACACGGTTCGGCATTTCAAAAATTTGTGCACAAAAGCTCAAAGACAAGCGAAAGCCAGTGCAGCCCTAACTAGCAACAAACAATTATTAATGGGTGTAAGGGGAGACGGGTTAATGGAAAGTGGGAACTATTAAAATACCCTATAAGTTGAGAAACTAGAAGGAGGGGAAAATGTATTTTTTAAATATAAAAATATAATAAAAAATATAATAAAAATATAAAAATATATTTTTTTCGACGAAACTCCTTTTTATCTTAATAACTATAAAAAAGTCTTTTTTTACAGGTATTAAAAATATATTATTTTACAAAATATTTAAATATTATTTTTTCCAAAAATAACGTATATTTTAAATCTATGATAACTAATAAAAAGGGCTGTTCTAAACTAGTAGATCAAATGACAGTAAAAACGGGTTGACATAGAAATCTAAAAATCATAGAACTAAAATAAATTTATTGTATAAAATATTTTACTCTTAGTAAATTTAAAAACTAAATATACAAAATATAATACACAGAAATGACTTCGATTCCAATAAACCTTGTATAATTTCAATAATATTTACTGAGTACAAACTGAAGGGTTGGTCGTCTGTTCGACATCACTCCCTCCATATTTATCATTACCGTCTGTTGCTGTCCTCTCAACTCATCTCGTCTATTCAATGTTTGTAGCCATGACAGAAACAGAGGGAGAACTTGATGTTAAAGCCAAGGCAATAACAGAAACAGAAGTGGAAAATGGCGAAGGGAATGCGAGGAGCGAAAAGGCAGTGAAAAACCGAAGTGAAAGCTAAAACAGAAGCTTTGACCATCTTGGCTGGCATTTTCCATAAGGACTTTATTACTTTTTCATCTCGTTTCATTTCGTTTTAATTTTATTATGAGCCAAAATGGCAATGGCACTCCACTGGACCAACTTCATCGTTCTCCGGCAAAAGGCAAGAGCAAAAACAAGTGTAAGGAAGTGTCCAAAGGACAAAGGGAATTATGCCAATGGAAATGGAAATGGAGATGGAAATGAAGATGATGACTCCCCTTTCGGTCGGAGCGAAACAATTTTTAATTAAATTCTGTGTGTATTTTATACAAATATGAATAATTATTTATGGCACACACAGACGGGAGAAACAGATACTACGAATATGCGTAGGCAGTTAATGCCAACAGGCAGCAATATATATTATCTGTCTTAAAATAGAAAATGAACATAAGGCGCACATTTGGCATATTTTATGAAGCCGAAGCGATGGGAAGCCTGCTCTTTCAACGATTAATTGTCGGGGCTTGGCCCAAAGTGTTGTTGTGCATTTAAATTGCAGATGATTATTTAAATTTCGCATACAATTTACATAATGAAGGTCGCCCCCCAAATCCCCTTTTCCTTGCTGTTCAAATTAATCAAACAAATTGCTTCTGTCATGGATCTCTGACTCTTCTATGAAATTCGCCCAGCCAAAATGGGAATTCGGTTATTGGAGCCGCGTCTTTTCCGGTTCAGCCTTCAAAATGTAATTTGCAAAAATATTTGCTTTCAATAAAATTTAGAGGCAAGCGAGGGGAAGTTGGCCAAATAGCACTGGCTGAAAGAAAATGCCTTTCTTTTTCTGCTGAGCTCAGCTTGGTCCATACCATGCATGTTTTTGTCGAGGCAAGGAGTTCCCATAAACAATTTTTAAACAGTAAGGGGATTTATAAGGTTTAAATCATCAATCTTCTAGCACTAAACCATTTTTATATATATTTTTTAACATTAAACATTTTGTGTTTTTCTTAATCATTCTTTTTTAATGAAATTCCTTTAATGTTATTTTTGGAAATGCAATAAATAAATTATTCAAAACTTAATGAATGTAAAAAAGATCTTAATCAATTTTTTATTTAATATCCAACAATATTTCCAACGAAATTTCTTTGCAGAACACCTCCTTCGACCCATAAATATGGGAAAATTTCGCCATTACCGAATTTCAATCAGTTTCCAATCAGTTTGCCCATTTCATTTGATTCATTCGCATTGGCATTTCGAGCCGGAGGCGCGGGAAAAGCGGCTTTTCTATGGCAATTAGCTTAATTCTATTAAAATTCGATGCGCCCGAAAGTGGCCAGCGCTTGGAAAATGGCTTTCGAATGGAATGGAAAATGCAGCTGTTGTTGTAACATGCTTTTGAGCGTATTATATTCATCGGGAAACGTAAAACTGTATTATGGACCACATAATGATTGTGATTAAAAAAACAACGAAGGACAAACAAGTGTAATCATTGTAAATGCATTGTAGAATATCAATTTACATTTAGCATATTAATTGAATTTTTGCTTTTGTCATATTGCCTATTTTGGCTGATGATTTGTGTACACACCAGTGCTGCCATTTTGTCCTCTTTCCGGACAGATCTGTCCTTTTTTTAACGGCTTTATCCGGAAAAAATTTCAAACATCCCCTATCCGGAAATCTGTCCTTTTTTCAAAAATAAGGTTTTGAGTGTTATTTTTGCTAGTCGAAACCTGTTTTTATATGCTAAAATGCCTTTTTAACCATCATTTTTTCAGTTCAGCACTTAAAAAAAAATTCTTTTTACAAATTATCAAAGAGACGTAAAGCAGTCGATGGATTTTCTTTATAGTACGATTTTTTCTGTAGCAAAAAAATTAGGAAAGCACTTTTAAAATTTCTTAATTTTTACTCTCTGTTTTTATTGTCAGAAAAAAATTCAGATTTGAACGACTCTTTTTCGGGTTTGACGCAGATATTTAATTTTTTTGTATTACGAATATAGTTACTTGATATGCATTAATTACACTAGTTTACAAAATAAAATCGACCTCACCCTAATCGAAGGCAACCTTAATTTTCCGGTAAAGTACATCTCCCTGATTAAGAAATGGGCACTTATAATTTTTTGTATGGTGTCAATTTTTTTTTAAGTGTAAAAAACGTTTTTGGCCCTTTTTTATTTTTTATCTCGAGTTCTGGTAAACCGACTGAGGTCATCGATGACTCATTTTACAGGTAATATACTGCTCTTTAACTTTCTTATACACAGCATTGAGTTTCAGTCATTAGTTTAGAAGCCACACCTCGTC
Organism: Drosophila takahashii; assembly: GCF_030179915.1. Classification (NCBI taxonomy): domain Eukaryota; kingdom Metazoa; phylum Arthropoda; class Insecta; order Diptera; family Drosophilidae; genus Drosophila; species Drosophila takahashii. Next base: position 1,628,049 of record NC_091678.1, on the reverse strand, counting down.
AAAGTTAAAAAATTTGAAAAAAATTCAAAAGTTTTGGCATAAATGGCTTCGTTAAAAATACACGCAAAAAAACCGAAATTAGTTTTATAACTTATTCTGGTAGATGGTACTTTGACAAAAAAAAACAAGCTAATGATCATTAGAATCCACCAGAAAATGAATTTTATATCGATTTTTTAAGTTGGGCAAAACGGATATTACAGCCCTGTTAGAGCCCTGTCAGAGACCTGTTGTCTCAGTTAACAGCTGTAAACGGCCAAAAAATCATGGTTGTCCCAAACTTAAAATATTCATATAAAATTCATTTTCTGGTGGATTCTAATGATCATTAGCTTGTTTTTTTTGTCAAAGTACCATCTACCAGAATAAGTTATAAAACTAATTTCGGTTTTTTTGCGTGTATTTTTAACAAAGCCATTTATGCCAAAACTTTTTGACACCATAATCAGGAAGATGTACTTTACCGGAAAATTAAGGTTGCCTTCGATTAGGGTGAGGTCGATTTTATTTTGTAAACTAGTGTTATTTTAATAATTTTAGATTATTACGTATACGCACAAAAATTAACCATGGTAAAATGATCAAACAAAGATGGTTGTGAGTCGGGCGCAGTAGATCATAACATAATTGAATTTTATTTAAAATCCACTTATATTAAGTAAATATATAAATCATTGGTAAAAACAAAAAAATGCAGAAACATTTACTTTTGTCCTTTTTTTTTGTCCTTTTTACAAATTTTTTGTCCTTTTTTTCCTTGTTTTTTGTGGTTTATCTGTCCTGTTTTTCAAGCTAAGTGATGGCAGCACTGGTACACACACCCCGTCGTCTGCCCTTTGCCATAATTGGAATATTTATATTTCATCCCACAACCGCAGTGAGAAAAACACCCATTGTCCTGGAAAACTGAAAACTGCCATTGGCACTCCGCACACAAAGGTAATTGTCATTCATTTGGCGTGTCTGTCTTGGACATTGCAAATGTCCTTGCCGTCCTGTTTGCCAATTTGCCAAAGTTCTGCGTTAATTATGAGCCAAAATCAACGCGTGGCAAAAATTCCTTTGTCCCTGCTGACAAATCATGCATGAACAGCGGCGGTCAGAATAATAGCAGAGCTAGCAATTAGTTGCAAAATAATTGTATACCAAATAAAAAGGTACAAAAAATTGTCTACATAAAGTTATATTTTTTTAGGATTTATTCATGAAGGCTACTCAACTGTAGATTTATTTGTTATACGTTTTTAAAGCAATTTTTTATTTATGAAAGCATTATTAAGAGTTATTTTTCACAGGATTTGCCAATTACATTTTTATATATTTGGACCATTTTATTTTTCGTCTTATAATAATAACTGGAATATTTGACTAGAATTCAACAAGGACTTTTGTTCAATGATTTAATCTTTTAAATATATTTTTACCATTTTTGAATATATTTTTTTATTTTCACAATTGTTTTTTCACTAAGAAAATTTATATTTAATTTAAATTATTATTTATTTTAAGAGATTAATGGGTAATGCTGCAATATTTCCCCAACCTGAGTTGTGAATGCACCCAGAGATATCTACTTGATTTTTGTGCATTTGTTTTCGATTAGCTGCAAGCGACAAAGCCAACAAATCAATGCATCTCAAATGTATGCCATTGAGTTATTTTTCGAGCGTAAACGCGGGGAAGCGGTATATCTATATGCGTATCCCAAATGCCCAGGGGACACACATTTTGGTGCTCTAAATTTCATTTACTTTGTTACTGAGCAACCGAAAATATCAGTCGGAAAATGTAACCAATCATTAGCAGCATTTTCACAGCCCACCCCAAAATGCCGGCCCTTTTATGCACGCCCCTGCGGGCATAATGGATACAAAGTTGCAATTAGCGTTGCAAATCGAACGTTTTGCAATTAATTATAAAGCATGGTAAAGAAATCATTTGCAGTTTAAACAAAGGTTTGAATAATCTATGAGAGCAGTGGAGAACAATGGTTTAGAAAGGGATAGAGCAGTAAATTATGGGAAAAAGGCTTTAAATTGGAGTATTGAAAAGCGATTTCAAATTATAGTGGGCCTAGATTAAAAGAGGGGTGAAATATTTAATTAAGGCTAAATTTAATTTATCTTTGTGGTGCATGCTAGCGAATAAACTTCCCAATTAAATATTAAATAAAACATTTGAATTGATAATTTTAGGTCTGTTTTTTATAATTGTTTAAATCAAAATTTTACATGAATATTTTTGTTATATTTTCCCAACTCCTTTCCTTCAATACTATCGATAAACACCTTCTTCAAGGATTATCTTAACTCATTATCTCACCGATTGCATTTGTAAAGACTCGAAATATTATCCGGGAATTCCCCGAGAGCCATTTTCCATTTAAACCAAACTCGGGCATGTTCTCGCAATGATTTCCCCAGATGGCACTTAAGGCTCTTAAGCGGGGGAAAAAGGCAGAGAAAAGAAATCCCGCACATAAATAAAAGGGGAACCCCACAAATACAAGCACAAACACACGCACATCCGACGTATAAATAAAAATGTCATCAAAAGCATTTAAAAATTTGCAAAATGCGAATACAAAATGGACGAATAATTCAATTTTGGGCCCGGACCGCAAGTCATAAGTAGGCTAAGGCCATTCCCCCTTCTTCCCTCTTTTTCATCCCCCCGGAAATATTCGCATTTTCTTGCTGAGATTTTCCGGCAAAAATGGAATTACGACGATTAGATTATTACGCATACTTGACGATTTATGCGATTAAGAGTACGACTGATATGAAATAAAAGCAGAGGGTTGCAGAATGCATTTTTCAGGGGGTTGGAACTTAAGCCAGACCAGAAACTGTTATTGTTCAACATCAAAAAAGGGGGTGAAAGTCGTGGGGAAAACCGGGGAAAACCGAGAAAGAGATGAGCTCAGCTGTCGTCGTCGCCTGATTCTTTTTTTCATACTCCCAGAAACTGAAATACCAGCAGAATCATATTAAAAAATGCCAAATGCTGAGGCAACCGTCAAATCATCTGCGGAATTGTCATCAAATTGAAAGCCCTAACTTTTTTTCCACCAGCTAAGCTGCAACGCGTGGCTGCCCGGTATATTTGCTTTTTTATTGTCATCATTTATGGCTTTTGCAGAGGGGGCGATTCACTACGGAAAACCCCTTTTTTTCCCCACTGGAAAATCAATCGCTGCTGCTTCAGCATTTGGGTCAAGTCCTGGTGGCTGCTCTCTTGTAATTAGCACAGATAAGAGCCAAGCCATCTAGACATTAGACGCGAATTCAATTCCAACAGCTGGCTGGATATTTTTGATCCCTTAATGTCGTCCTTCGAGGTCTTTAATGCCCCAGTAAGCCGGAATAAGTGACTTATTTGTGAAAACAGAATTGTGAACAGGTCTCGCTTCAAGTTTCACTTGTATTTCGACTACAAATCCTGAGTTCTAATCCTTTTAAAAGGTTCAAAGCTGAAGCATTGTTTCGGGGGTCTGAATTATCTAACTAAATGGTTTATTATATATTCTATTGAGATATTATTTATGTAAAATATATTTATTTATTTAATAATATGTTACGTATTATTTTATTTATTTATTTAATAGTGTACAAAGTTCAAGACATAATAAAATATTAATTTAAATTAATTTTACTTTATTTTATTTTTGTTCAGATATTGAAACACTGTTTAAAGCTAGTAATATTTTTAGAATTGTATTTAACATATAATAAATCAGTAAGATGGATCTGAAATATAATTTTCTCATTTATTCATCTCGTTTTATTTTCTGTTCAGATTGCCATTTAAATTCTTTCCTCATTTTAAGCTAACCCTGTTTTTCTCAAAGGACATTGCACTAAATGCCGGCCGATTTTCGCCCATGCCCCTTAATTTCTACATTTTTATTATATTTTTTACCACTTGGCGAGCACTTCTTTGGCCGCATTCACGTCGCGACAGTTTTTGTCTGGCCTGCGGCTGTCGAGCAATTGTAAAATGGCGCAAAGGGCTTCTTGTGACCCCTGACCCCCCGAAACACGAACCCCTGACCAGCGCGCTCTTTGCAAATACCATCTTTTGTGGCCTTTGTTTATTGAGCATTTAAATTGAACAAGTTGCCAATCGATTGGCGTTGTTTTCGTTGTTGCATCAGCACGTTGCTCGGGGCGTGTTAATAAATCGAGTGACTCTCATGTGTCGATAATTATGCCATTGATTGCTTAATTGCAATGCATATGCATTTCCCCCACTCTACCACCCCCCTCAGCTGCTCCTTTCAGCCTCGTAATTCCCCGTGCGACTCGTCCTGCAATTTAATTGCAAGCTTAAAGTACACACTCAGGACACTCGACTGAACTGTGAAAAATTTGATGATATATTGGTATAGAACAAATGTAAGATTGAACCTAAAATAAAGATACTTTCATTTTAAGAAATTGTAGGCATTTAATTTAAGACATCTAAAATATTCTAAAGACTCCAAGTGCATAGAAAAAGAAATGAATATTTTAAAGGCATTTTCGTTTATTAAGTTTACAGTAAATGTAATTGTTATAAATATTTTGGTTTGCCTTAAAAATAGATTTCAAATAATATAAGAAAATATATATAAATATTTTTTTAAAACATTTAATCAAAATATCCTAAAAATGTCCAAATTTTGTGGATTTTCTTTCTCGTTTCTTTCAGTGCAAAAGGACGAAGGCCATACAGCTGCTGTCATATATTTATCTTTTTTTCGCCGCTGTCGCCGTGGCACTTTGCATGCATTTCATTTTAATTTAATTTCAGCCGCCTTTTGCTTTCATCTTGCGCCTGCCAAAGGACACTTGGCATCCCGGGGAAACTCCGGGCCCAGGACTCTCGAGTGTCCCGCATGTGTGGCATGTGCAACAACTTGAATTATGCACAAGAGACTTGGCTGCCAGCCCACAGGACACACAGCTCCTCCCCGCCCCGCCCCCTGCGACACGCCTTCTTCGGCGACCTTCAACGATTTACCCCAAAACGCAACACTCGTACTCAGGAATCAGAAACCAGGAGGCTCCTGGAATCAGCATAATGAAGGATCCCACTGTAATGGAGATGCTCGAGGAGATGCAGATAATGGAATGCCAATCAGGGGATGCATTTCCGAATCGGTTCCGAACTCGAGTCCGGAGAAAGAGAAATCGAAATTGCATTATCCTGCTGAAGGATAATGCTGTTCACTCGAAGCGAAATGTTCAATACATTTATTTGTAATCTTAATGAAGAGAAACTGCAAACAGGGAAGGTTTAAAAGTAATTATTTCAAGCCAGCCATGTAGCATATAAATTGCTGCTTCACTTTATGCCCAGATTTGGTAATAAAGTTAATGAAAAATTAAGACAATTGTTATTGCGAATTTCCTGTAATGAAACTCTTTAATATAAACCCGATGATGAATAAACACGATTTATTTTAGATTTGAATGGACTGTGTGCTAAATTTTATGAACCGACTTGTCATGCAGCACAGAAGAAACTTAAAAATACTAAAATGGGCGAAGCTGGTATTTCACATGACAAGTTAACAAAAATTCAAATTCAAATTATGGATGCAATCCGTTTATCAACACCCGAAATGTTTTGTTTCTTACATATGACATTTTAAAATATTTAATTTCTTATTATGTTATTTATTTTTAACCGTTACAAATATTTAAGAGAATATAAAAGCTGAAAATATCTTTATACTCAGTATTTTTTTAAATAAATATTTAAATAAATATTTAAATATTTTAAAAACGTTTAATTGTGTTAAACTAATTTATTTCTACATAATAAATATAGCCCAAAACATTTTTGAAAACAAGTAGATATTGGTGAATTGCAAATGGGATAGTAAAATTTTCTGGCCAAACCAAATCGAGACCTGATTTAATTTCGCAATAATTACAAGTGAAGGACGACGTACAGGCATTCCGGAGCCAATGGAAATGACAGCCATTTCCGGAGCCTCGTGAGACAGGATACTTTGGCATTTAGTCACATTTAGAGGCATTCAGTCACATTTTGCCAAGTGCCTACGCCACTTTCCATTCAAACCATAACCATTCGAGTTCGATTCGATTCCATTCGATTCGATTCGAATCATTGAATGGCCAACACTCAAACACTCGACGAAAGCCACATGCACACACATTTGGTTTATTAAATAATTACGCTCTAATTGCAAAAGTGACTGCGGTTGGACGAGCTTTCGGCTTTGGGCTCTCCAAAAATAATGCAGGAATCTTGTTGAGCCGAATGTGTGAATAATGTGGGTTCCGGCATTCTAAATCCGGATTTCGGATGAAGGGCTGGTGAATTTTAGCTGGGGAATTGCCACAGTTCGTGCCTCATTTAGTTGATTGAGTGGCGAAAATGGAAAATTTCCAGACAGTGAAATCACCGTATATCCTAAACCCAAACACACGGGTTGTTTCCAATAACTTTGTTTACCCTAGAACAATACAGGCCATGAAAATGAATGCAAAGAAATTGAATTTTCGTATACGAAACTGTAGTTTCTACGCTCTTTTCAATATTCGCTGGTGTGTCAATAGTCGACGGCGTCAGAGGATAAAGAATTTTCACGTGTATTTACACTTTTGCTCGCCTCTGCATTTCCCATATTTTGTTTCCATATTTTTTCTCACAGCAGGAAAGCAAATTCTACACCAGCGAATACTTGTTAATTGAATATATGAAACTGAAATTTGTTCAACTGCAAAGAATATAGCAGCCGGCATTCCGTTGGCGATTAATGGCATAGAATATCAAAATGCTGCAAATGAAATTTAGTGTATGCAAACGCAGTCGGTTTTTTATTGAGAAACACCTATAATATTCATAGAAAAATCTTTGGAGCTAACAGTTTTTTTCTGAATAAAAATAATGATTTTATTTTGGCTTTGAAACAATATAAATTGGTAAAATTGGGGCCAGAAGCAACCTATTGTAATAACCTAACAAAATTATTTAAAAAACTTTTCAAAGCTAAACTAAAAAAATTTTAAATTTTAATTACATTAAATAAAAAATTTTTAAAAATTAAAACACAACATACTTTTCTTGTTAGAAAAAAGTATAAAATTTTTTTAGTACTTAAAAAAAAACGAACGAAATAGAACTTCGTAAACATATTTTTTTTCGAAAAGTATCGACCTTTTCTTTAAACTGGAATCCTTTGATATTTCCGAGCCAACTGGTTACCACTGTACTTGCCCCTTTTCTGTGTGTGCGTGCCCTTGCCCTGGATGTATTGGTGGCAAGAACATGTACGAGTGAACGTGTGTGCTGCATTTGCAACACTCGGCGGACAGTACGTGGCCATAATTAAATGTCGACATGCAACGCAGCGCTGGAAAGTATGCTATATAGCGGCAGCAGGATTTCCTTTTTTTTGGTAGAAAGTGCGGAATGCAAGAAGAAGCAAAAACTAGGACAGAAAAAAAATTGAAAGGGGTTCTAAAGGGAAATGGAATGGAGATTTCAAAGCAATGCCTCTCCCTGCACGTAATGATGTAATAAAATCATTTCACACCTCATGAAATGTCGGCAATTTCCGTTGAAATTCGATTGAACTTCCTGCCTTCCATCGAAACTGAGTGGTCGAAAGGAGGGAGGGGGCGGGGGTGCGAATAGTGGACTAGGCACGACCCTGGATTGCATACGTGGCATGTATATCATTATACAGCCATTCACACAAGAGGAAATACATTCCGATCCCCAAACGCCACTGACGTTTTAATTTTATTCGATTTTCCCAAAAAGAGAGAGAGCTGCGAAAAAGAAATTCTTGACTCAAAATTGATTGAAATGATATGGCAAAGGCGTGATACGGCAATGCCTGAAGTATAGGCGTGTAAGTACATTGAAAGAAATAAAGCTATTATTTGTCTGAGATTTTTGAAAACTAGAGATTTGAAAACTTTTCCAAAGGTGTCTAAACTTTTTTAATGGTGTCTAAAAGTATGCCCCAAAACTTTTAAAACAAAATGTATAAACTTATAGCATAAACAGGATTGAAACATGAGTAGAAATGGATTGCAATTTTTCCACGAACTGAAACAGCTATCTCATGTGTCTTAGGATCTTCTTGAGAGTAAAATCTTTAATTTTACTGTTTTTCCTATTCCATATATTTATATAATCTTTCTCAGTAACTGTGTGGGCGATTTGAGTTCCAATGCCCTTCCAATTCCGCTTCTCCCAGCTGAAATCGTAAAAAACACGGGAAATCATTTCGTCATTCCATAAATTGTTATGTCGTAAATCTCCGCAATCAAATGGGCTGCACACGTACGCACACATACGAAGCGGCTTTCTCCTTATCAATGTGTGGGTGTGAATGTGAATGTCCTTGGGGCTGTCTCATGTCTTCAGTCTTCTGTCTCCCGTCTCGTGTTTCTTGTTTCTTTCCGTTGTCTGTGGCCAAATTGTTGCCTTGGTCTCGGTTTCCTTCTGATTGTGTGACTTTTGCCCAGCAGTGATTTGGCCAACTAACCGAAAAAGCTGCAGGCTACTAAAGATGAGCTTTGGCAAAAACAAATATCAATTCAAATAAATTCCATAATGAGAAACACATTTTAAAATGTACGTTTTTGAAAAGTGCATAACATAGGTACATATTTATTATGTGGTTAATTGAAATAAATATTTTATTGATTAAAATGTAGATAAACCAGATAACTAATAAACTTTTGAGGTCATGATAATAGCACCGATAAATTTTTAAATATTAAATTTAAATATATTTTAATATATATAAAAAATGTTCCAAACAATTTTAAATGTCTTTTTTAGCTTGAAGAACTTAAAAATTACAAAAATTTATTATTCAGTTATTCAAGGTAGAAACATTTAAAAAATGGTCAATTATTAAATAAAATATTTCCAAAAGTGAAAATGTTTAATATATTTAGAAAACAAGCAAATATGCAAAGGCTTTAAAAAGATGTATTTTCTTGTCCGCAGCTGTTTATTTATTTATACATAAATACAGGTGTTGGCAGAGGCCTCATTTTGGCATTTGGTTCACGTGCCAAATTCCACCTGAAAAAATAGTAATACACAAAAAAAGAGGCAGAAGAATGAGACAAAGTTGGAGTTGAGGCCACAACGGATATTGTAGCCGAGTAAACAGAAAAAGCAACAACAAACCGGATGTGTAGTTCATAAATTTCGTCAACTGCCATAATAACAAACTGGGAAGACACCAGAAATTGACTTGTCGCCTGCTCACAAAAAAAACCCAGCCAGAAGTTAGAAGGAGAACCAGAAAAATCAATGAATTCCAAGGAGCAAGTCATCTTGTGGCGAAAATCATAAATATCAGGGGGGATTGGCAGGTGAATTTGTCTGGTTGCCTTAGAAAAAACTCCGTTCTCTTAGCTCGATGTCCACATCCACTTGCTTGGCCATTAGTCAAAAGTGTGATGAATGAGGCTGTAATACAAAATATCACAGGAAACAATGGATAAAAGTAATGCATTGGGATAAGGGGAGATAAAAAATTACAGATGGTCTATATTTAATTGTTAACTTATTTTCTTTCTTAGGAAAAATCATTGGCAGAAAAATTAAAATCTACTAGCGTGACAAACAGACAATAATATGTTTTCTTAGCTTTTATATCTAAAAGTTGGGTAATCATATATTTCAAAAGTTTAATAAATTAAATTTGGAAATACAAATACAAAGCGTTTTTTATTTATTATTTTTTGGCCGTAAAGACCGAAGCTTTCCCTTCGGCGATATAAAATATTTGCAATATAGCGGAACTATTAAGGCAGTCAAATGATAAATTATGCGCCACAATAAGCAGTTGGCGCAAGTCAGGAGCCGTGAAAGCTTTTTATGATGACGCACTTCCGCCCGGTTGCCCGGATTCCGGTTGCCAATCCTTGTCTGTCTACGGTTCTGCCCGATTTTTCCTCGATTTTCCCCCGCTTTTCCACTGGACGAATCCGAAGCCAAAGTTCTCTGCGGGCGTGTGACTCAATTGCGACTTTTATGGCACATCAATCGTAGTCATCGTCCTGCGACGTCCGAAGCCGTTAAGTTTTATTGATTTCAATGGCCGGGATTTGCTCAGTGATTGTCCACAGTCCATAGTCTGTAGTCCAGGGAAACTGACCGAGGATTGGGGATCCGGGATTCAGGATGTGGCTGCCAGGACTCCAGACTGCCGGCTCATAAAGTGCCTTCAACGCCTTTTGACTTAACCACTCGCTTTGTCTTCCCCTTTTCCCCTCTTTTTTTTCTTTTATTATTTTCCCTGCACTATCGACCTTCTTTTCCCTCAGTGGAGGGGTCATTAAGTCAAGCTGTGGACATAAATAACCCGCAGGACATTGCAAAAGTTTCCGGGGTGCTTTAAGGATTGCCAGCTAAAGACTCCTGCAGGTGTTGAGCCTTCGGCTTTCGCAGCTGGTTGGCGATGATAATGTTCCTGTTCTTGGTCCATCAAAATGTGGTTAAAACTCCTCGAAACTAGCCAATCTACTGGGCAATCAAAGCAGAGGATTTGCCCAGTGATAAGAGGGATTTAAAGGGGGTTAGGAAGATCAGGAAGATAGGATATGCAAATCGGGGAGATGGTAGGGGAAGGTTTAATAGAATATTTAACCGAAGATAAAGATAGAAAACGGGGAAATCGATGTTACTTGAAAATAATCTAAGAAAGAACTGCTCTTCCTCCGAAAAAATTTTATATTTAATATAATACTTACTGATTTAAGAACCAAACCATAATAATATTTTCCCAAAACAAAAACTGACAAAAATTCCCCAAAATTTTTACTTAAGCTCAAGTAAATAAACACTCTGGCCTTGCCACTTATCCCCATTCAGTCTCGAAAAGTACTCCAATTGAAACCCATGTTGTTCGGAGTGTTTCGCAACTCTCGGCTCTCGGATGTGTGAGAACTGTCTGTGGATATGTGGCCAAGTGCATTGTGTTGCCGCTTAGTGGTAGACTAATGCAAGGAGCTTAAGGCCCCGAACCAAGTTGTTTAGCAGCCCGAACGCTCAACTGGTGTGCACTAATCGAAAAAAATAACATTAATGGGGAACAAACTTTATAAAAAACTTAGAGGTTAATTTTCAGAAGCAATAGATAATCAAGAAAAATTATTAGAATATAAAGATATTTTTTAAGGGTTTTTGTATCTCTTAAATAACGAGAATAATTCAGCGATGTTCATAATAATTTAATTTCTTGTTAGATTTAATAAATAAATTACCATTCCAAATAAAGATTAATATGACAATATCAAAATTCATATTTTTAATAAAACATTAAAGTTTCAAGACGGATATTAATGTATTATTTATTTTATATAAGCGAATTCAGAATAATTATTAATTTAATTTTTTATTAAATGAGCACAATTTTTGCCAGTGCTAAGCTGAAGCCTTTCGTCGAGTTCAGTTGCCTAGTGTTTTGTAATTAACATGGCATTCAAAGTTAAATCTCTGCACCATGACCCCCCTTTCCCCTCCATTCTACCCTTCCCCATCCGCCTGCGTCTGCGGTTGCCAAAGAGATTGCAAATTGAAATGCTAAGAAATGTTTAAATACATTCCCGGGTCTCTCGGCCGCCAGTCAACACCTTTTCACTACTTTTCACTTGGAGTTGCAGCGTGCAGCATGCGGCATGCAGCATGCAACATGTCAATTAGTCAGAGTTTGGCAGCAGCTGCCAAATTTAATTTTCCCAGCCTTTCCTGTCTGTCTACTGAATGGATTCAAAGCATTTTCATGTCGCACATTCACCCAAAAAAAATGGCAAAACGAAGCGAAAACTTTTCAACATGTGTTGGCAGCTTTTTGGTCGAAAGGCGAGAGAAAAATGTCGAAGAAAACTCCTTCAAAGTTGTAGAAAAAAAGAAGAAGGTGCCAAGTGGCAAGTGGCAGGTAATAATCTATGCATGTGTGTGTGGGCGGACCATGGACGTAGAAGGGTGGCTTCTCAAAAGGGGGAGGTGGAGGGAGCTGGACTCAGCCGACACTTGGCAGCACTTTACATTTATTGTGGCAGTCGAGGATGCGAGATCCGAAGGCGGAGGAATGCATCCGAAAGTGCCTGTCACGGGCGAAGGCAAAAAGCAAAAGTAGAACCCAAAAGCGTTTCAACAGCAGCCGTTAAGAAAATAATATTAATTATGAAATTTGAGTTGAAATTTTATAAATTCCAGTAAAATTAAAAAAAAACTAGTTAACTTTTTAACTTACCCAAATATTTTTTAAATGTCTTACCTTGTTGAGCTCGTAATTTGAATCCTAATCGATTTGCATTCTGTAAATAAAAAAACAAGAAAACATGATTAAAAATTTAAAAAAAAAACGTTTATTTCGTTATAATTTCTATTTATTTCTATTTAATTATATTGTATTATAGAAATAATAATTTTGTTGTTCACTATTTCCAAATGTAAACATATTGCCACAACTATAATTTTTACCCCGTCTGTGAAAAGTCAAGGGGTGGCGGTGGGTGGCTTTATGCTGTAAGAGCAGGACATGGCCACAGTTCTAAGCTGTCTTAGTTGCTTATTATGCAACCCCCTCCCCTCCCTACGGCTTTCCATTGCCAAGTCATCGTCGCTGAGCGTGCGGAAATGAGCAGCTGTCTTGGCCTGCTTTCTCCCCGTTTCCCCCACGACTTTCTACCAATTTTCCTCAATGGCAAAAAATAGGAAAAAGCAGAGAGCCCTGTTCAAGTTTAAGCCAGGTCCACAACCCTATACCCCCAACAAATTCCAGATGCCTTCGGGGGCTCACTTGTGCTAAGTAGTCACAGCAGTCGAGTGCAATGAAATTTTAGCTGCTGCCTCAGCTGGCGTTTCGAGTACAGCTACTAAGTCAAACCCACATGAAAACGCACTTGGAAAAATAAAAAATCTAAATTTAAAAAACCCTGCACAGATTTCTTTATTTTAATTTTATATTTTTAGGAAAGATATTTAAAATACTTAATTGCCTTGTTTTAGATACCCAAACTATTATGTTAAGCTGTATTTATTAAGTACATATTTTTAGATCATTTTTAAAAATGTTAAGTAGGAAAACAATATGTTAATTCCTTTAAACTATGATTTTAAATACATTTAAACATCCAAACATGTTTGGAAATAGTTGAAATTATTTTAAAAATTTAAATTTATGAGTACTGGCCATTTTTCTATCTGTACACACAATGACACCATCCCCTACACACACACACACACATGTCATAAGCACACACACAGAGTGGGAGAGGGAAAGATAGAGAGTGCTGAACAGCAGCTGCAGCTGCAGCAGCCATTTTTTATCATCATTTCCGGAACTCGTTGACAAACGGAAGCGACGAGCCGAGTGCAAAGGGGGTCGACGATTGTACAGGGGCGGTGGGCCAAAAAGGGGGCCCAAGCACATTAAGCGAGAGGGAGGAAGCGGATATGACCGAAATAGCATAGCCATTGCTTATAATTTTACATTTGAAAACTACACTTTGAACTACTTTCCCATGTAAGTATGTACTTACTTATACGACCATCGAACGAGAGATTATCCCCCAGAAATACCCTTTTGAGCCCATTCACTTGGCTACGGTTAAACTGCAGGGTTAAAAGGTAAATAAAGGATTTTTAAATTACAAAAAGAAATAAAAAAATATAGATTCAAATATTTCTACAATAAGTAGATATAAATTAAATATAGAAAATCATCGCAATTTGTCAAAAATAATGTTTACTTACGCCATCGACAATAATATCAAATAATCAAATACTTTAATGGCACATTATATACACATAAAATATTATGTTCACTATTAACGATAACTAAATATATTTATATTCAATTCCTTGGCAAATACCGAACCCACATCATTCCGATAGTGACAAGTTTTTATGCTCCAGCCACTGGCCATAAAAAAGTCATAAAACATCGATATCAACGAGCACATATTTGCCCATCCCTTCGACCCACTCGACTCGAAATCTCCGGCTAATTTCTTGGCCCAGGCAGCGCATTCGCTTGGTCAACCATCGACGACGCGCTTGGAGCTCAACACTTGGCCAAATCCCATCCCCACTCCGACATTTCCCCCTTTCAGGGCCCCATTTCTTTTGGCTACTTTCCGCCGCTACTGCCATTTACTCCATATCAGCAAATCCAAGCCCATACCACTCCAAATACCACGCCCTGCTCGTTGGGCTCGTTCGACAGGACTCACTCTTTATGTATGTACACTGCGAATTATTGGGAGGTGCTTGTGTGAATTTAATAAAAACAAAATATTTTTAAGGATTTAATAAAAACTATTAGTATAAAAGATTTAATTAAAAATAAAGTCATAAATACACATTTTTCATGTTATCCGAGAAATAGTGATATATTGTGATACTATTTGAAATAAAATATATACAGCTTCTAGATATTAGATTACAAAAAATAATTAAAATGTGTGAATACGGAAAGATAAATATATTTATTTCCCAAGTAAAATGTTAATAGTCCAAACAGGCAGAAAAAAATATATACAAACCCTCCATATTTTCTCACTGTGCTTAGGGAAGTATGTGTGTGTTTGTGCGGAGTGTTTTTTTCGCATTGACAGCAAATTCGAAATATATTTGCCCACTGGCCGACTGGTTTCCTTTCCTTTCCGTTCCTTTCCTTTCCAGCCACGTTTTACACCACATTTTCGGGGCTTTCAACGGGCCGCTTGAGTTTGGAGCTTGGAATGTTTTTACTGCTGAATGGGTAATTTAGTATTTGGCAATTAGCTTTTGCTTTCGGCCCTCCAGCCAGAGGATAGATTTTCCCTGCTCCGCTTCGGCTTCAGCTTCATTTTCCATTTTCCCCATTCTTTCGAGCATTTTTTTCTGCCATTCAATTGGCACATGCATTCTGCCGAGTCGTCGCTTCGTTCGCCTGTTTGTTTATCTGTTAAATTATGCAGTCGTCTATTAAGTGGTCGAGATTTATGTGACCACCGCCAGCAGGAGTGAAGATATTGCCACGGATCGGGAGAATCCGTTTAATTTCCATGAGCCAGCATCCGAAATCGAACTATGTTAAGTCGTGTATGAGCCTAGCTGAAGATTATCGCATTTAAATTTCTATAATTGAAGAATTTATTCTAGGTCTGTTACATTGTTGGAACTTAAGAGCTAAATTGTATTTATTTATATATTTTAATTCTATTTGTTTAATTAATTACTCTAAAATTGAAAAAGGCAGTTATAATTGTAAATATATTTTTTTTAATTTTTTAAAAATTATATTCACTTAAATCCATGCATGAGTTAAACATTTAATTGGCATAAAATACTTTCTGTGCACATAATTTCGCATATGATATAATAAGCAAAATACATAAATTCGAAGCACGCCGTTTAAACAAGTGTGTGTACAAAATAATACGCACGTTCGCCTTTCTATAATAATAATAAAATACATAAAGTAATATGTGAAATTTGTTTTCCACTTTTGTCATTTGCAATTATTTTGCCATGTTGGCCCCGGCTTTGTAGCGCTGTCATTTAATTTTGTTTACGCTTCATTAAATATTATTGAAATGCTGCAATTAATTGCGTAATTGTTATTTTATGTCGCAGCGCAACTGTTTCGGGCACTTTAAGCACTTGACACAACAGCCAGTGGCCAGTAACTGTTGCCCTTTGGCTTAATTCTTCCCTTTTCCACCCACTTTTCGGCATTTTCCTCGAGAGTTTTCCCTGCCCTGCCGTTTTCATGCGAACTCATTGAGGGCCCCGAGGGCCATTTGGCCGGCCAACAAATTGCACATTAAATTAAACACAAATAACTCGTAAAATTATAAAATTGTTGAATAAAAAAAACGTAAAGTGCAGCAACTATGTAATTAGCTGCCAAATCAACAAGCGCGCAAATTATCAGTGAAAATAGTGAAAAAATAGTAAAAATATAATGAAACTGCCACGAACCACAAAAAAAATATATAAAAAGTTGCAACACGCAAGAATAACAAACTGAATAATACACGCAAATACCCTTTCTGGATTTAAAGGGAATCGTTATGAAGACCACAAAAATGGGTTTTTCCAGTATTTGATTATGGGAATTAATCAATAGAATTATTATTTTAAAGATCTTACATCAATTACTTTAAACTCGTTTAATAAGAAGCCCATATAGAGAGAACTACTTACTTTGATCATCGCAATAACTGTTCCAATTCCAATCATTCTCATGTTCTCATGTTAACTAAAAATAAATTATAAAATTTTAAAAATTAATCATTAGCTGATGATCTTCACTTTTCACATTCGTACCTTTTTCCTTAAAATAAGCATGTTACAGGGTGTCGGGAAAATAACAGACGGTAATAACACACATAACTCGTCCATCGCATGCAATTTCGGAACCGTTTGAGGTTTTCGGTTGGACGTTGAACAATTGCCTGACATTTCACTTAGCCAACCTCAACACATTTCACTTTTTTACATCCATTTCGCTGTGAATTAGTCTAAGTTCGCTCACGCTGCTGGGCAAACAAAGGAAAAAATGTATATATATTGTATATGTATTGTGTACAAAATGTAGCAGTAAATCAAAAGAAGAAATAAGGGGCGAAATCCCCACCCAAAGCCATTTGTCAAGCGTCAACAAGAGCGCTGACAAGTGAGAAGCGGATGGGGTTGGCTTTCCTTCGGATTGGGGTTTAGTTTCTAACCCACCAAACCCCAAATACACCGGGGAAAAATGAAATATATGGTTATTAATATTGTTATTATAAGGTATCTAATAATTACATATTGCCTAAAGGATCTAAACGTAAAAAATATCTTAGGAATATCATAGAACTTTTAAACTGATTGTAGAATACAGTTACTTTTCTCCTATTAAGATTCGATTTAAATATTTTTAAATATCTGTTGGGAAAAGAATAATATATAAATAGATTTTTGTGCTTCTAAACATTCCACTTTATTTTATATTTTTTTTTAGCACATTTTCTTAAGTGTAGAGTTTGTCGGCCAAACGATTTAATTTCATTATTAAACAATGGGCGACAAAGTGGCAGCAGATTTCATTTATGACCCGCCTGCTCACAACACGCGATGTAATGTGTGCCCTAACCTCGGTCCTCAACCTCAACCTCAATCTTATGTGAAAAGACTGAAGTGACCTGCCCCAACTAATTTTACATTGGAACTGCTGCCCAACTGGCCAACTAACACGCAAGGGAGGCAAAAGGGGCGGGGGGCGTGTCAGCGGTCAGGTCAACGTTGACGCATTGCACAGGAACCAGATAATTAAGCATAATGACAGAAATATTATATAGCACTTGCAGC
The DNA here is from genome assembly GCF_030179915.1 of Drosophila takahashii. NCBI lineage: Eukaryota > Metazoa > Arthropoda > Insecta > Diptera > Drosophilidae > Drosophila > Drosophila takahashii. Next base: position 1,610,712 of record NC_091678.1, on the reverse strand, counting down.
ACTTGCTTGATAGATGACCCCCTATGAAGTGGGGCGACGTTGGTTGAACGCTGACTGAAATATATGGCCAGATGACACAGGAACAACCAATTTGGTGCCGCCACTAATCAGATCAAACATGTTGGTGAGGGAAGTAACTGCGGGAGAGTGGGGGTGCAAAAGACCCAGAAAGAATTTACAAAGGAAGTGGTAAATTGTTTGGACATATTGGTTAATTTAATGTCCTTAAAAGTTAGCTTTTAAAGGGAAGATTCCAAGAATAAAAAATATATTAGATATTACCATTATGAGTGGTAGTTTCGTTTTAATGTAATATCGCCCTCTGTAATGCGGGTCTCAGGCCATTTATTTTTGTTTCTAAACTAAAGAAAACGAAATCTAAACATTAAATTCAAGATCAGAGTAGCCGGAAAATCTTAAAAGTCAAACCCTGTTCGAAAATAAATTTTATTTAGCCAGTTGTGAGTGCCACTTACACCTTCAAACACGTATACTTTCTACGCTCCCTAAAACAAAATAGTATTTTTCACTTTCGTAGCTTTATACGCTATTTTATTTTTTGCGGTGCAAACTTCTTGGTTTTAATATAAAACTAATCATGATTAAGCTGCAAAATGTATATAAAACGGGATCAGGCAAAAACTCGTGCAATTCGTCGCGACGAGAGATCCTGGCTTGGGTAAATGAAACTTTGGATACCACTTTCATGGAATTGGATGACCTGAGGTCCGGTGTGGAATACTGTCAGTTGCTCCACAAACTCCGACCAACCGCCATTAACTTGAGAAAGGTCATAGTAAACACGTTGGCCCAACATGAACATATTCTCAATATGAAGCTGCTGCAGAAGAGTCTCTGGAATCAGGGTGTTGAGAAGCAAATACCGATTCTTCGACTGGTTTCTGGTGCTTGCCGCGAGAGCCTGGAGTTTGGTCAATGGTTTAAGGCGTTTTATCAGCGTAATTATGTCCAGCTTAAAGAGGAAACGGAAACAAAAGATCCTAGTATTTGCGATACATATTCAATTGTTAGCTTGGAATGTTTACAGGAGCTTAGAAGCTGTTTCAGAAGCTCAGGAAAGCACACGAGAAAATTCCGATCATGTGAGTGCAAAAGACATTCGAATGCAGTCAAGAAAAATTCCGAAGAAAGGGGAAAGTATTCGAAAAGGAAAACGAAGATCCCTTACCATCGTAAGGATCATCGAAAGGAATCTGCTTTTTCACGTTTCCGTCGAACGGAATTATTTGGTTTTATGAAGTCTACAGTAAAGGTAAACTACTCGCGTCTGAAGAACCTCAACTATTTCGGAATAGCCCACTCGGTTTATCGCCTGCTAGGCGACGCAGACAAAAACAAAGTGGGTAAAAAGCATATATATTCAAAGTTAGGCGAAATTAAGATAAAATTAAACTCGGAAGATCAAAAAGTTTTCAGTCGCGCCTTTGACAAGAAGTGCATGATCATGAAATCGATTTTTGTCTGCGATTGCTATATCAAAAGGAAGTGGAGGGCAAGAACCAGACCTAGAATAAATATAGAGGGATGCAACATTCCAGAGTTTTGCAACTCAAAGCCGATTGATCTAACAGATCAGCAACAATGTCCTTTATTATTTCTCCCTTTAAACTCAGAAACCAAACCAACTCTGCTGATCAAGGATTCCGGCATAGACCTTGTCTCACAAGAATCATCTGTGGATGATGATGTAAGTGTGAGCATTCCTTTGGAAAATCTTTTGGACGAGAAAAATCTGCAAAAAGAAACCCAATTGGCCCGAGAAGTGCCTGAAGAAGATAAAGCAATTGAATTATCAGATATAGATTCAGCCTTTGAAGAAGTTCAAAAATGGCATGAACACTTACCTGAAATTGTAGCTAGAAAAATTCTGACAACTTCCTGCGATACGGAAGAAATAGATTTTTTTTTTGAACCAATTGATATTCCTTCCCTAACGTATGATGACAGCTCGTCGAACTTTGTAACTTCACCTAAAATTGAAAACACTAATCTGGCGACTTTCCCTGATACTGAAGATATCGAACTGTTTTTAGGACCAATTGATATTCCTCCTCCAACGTGTAATGAATGCTCTTTGAACCGTAAAACTTCACCTGAAACTGATAATAATCTGACCAATTCCCTTGATACTGAAAATATAGAATTGTTTTGGAATCCAATTGATACTCTACCTTCAACAGATGATGACAGCTCATCGAACTGGCTTAGTGTTTGCATTAATTATCCTCCATTGAGGATTGGGGAAGACGAATGCGTTTTTTCTGTACAGTTTAACAGACAAAAAAAAGATAAAAATGTGAGACTTCAGGAAGAGCAAGCTAAGCCGAAATTTAACATGGTAACTAAACCTAAAAAAATAAAGAAACTACGTACGCGTAATAAACGAAGGAATCGGGAATCGAAGATACAATCTATCCAAAAATTATTGGAGTCTAATCGGAAATGCCTTCCTTCACAATCGGAAAATAAGAAAGATGGGGAAGAGGCTAATCCAGACATTGAAAAAGATATTTTATTTGACACTCAACTTTTGGAACGCAGGGAACCTTTGACAATCATGAAGCCAGGCAACCCTGATCATATCTCACCTAAAAACGTATCTACCAGAGAAAGTCATATAGCTTCAATTCCTCAAAGAATTTCCAAAAATCGAAATATGATGAAGACTAAAAAACCTGCACGATATTTATGTCTAAAGAAAAATTCTTCTTACCCCCAAAGTCAGGTAAACGCAAAGGATTTAAAGTACTTGGATGAGACAATCACTGGTTACGAAAGGTTACAGGAGGAAATATATTTTTTTAAATCAAGGCTACTAGACCTTAATTTTCGATACCAAAAAGCCACGAATCTCCACCAAGGCAATGTGGAAAATGTTTTGCAAAAAAGGGATTTCTTCACTATTTCAAATTTTTCCGGAAAGCTTTGGGGTGAAAAATTTAGCAAGAAGAGACTTAGGAAATGTCATTTTCGCGCTTGCAATGGGAGTATTCAGAAACTTAAAAATTTCAAGAGTAAAATTAAGCCCCTGGAATATTGGATCAGGCAGGGAAAAATACCAACTCTGCCGATATCGACCAATAAAAAAGAGATAAATGTCGATAAGGAAATTGCTATGATAATTGATAGTGTCGGTATTAAGCTCGAAGTACTACGAACAATTCAGAAAAATTATTCAAAAAGATCACAGAAAGAAGTATAAATTTTCATAAATTAATATTGTTGATTCCCCGTTGCCAGTTAAGTTTCGGAAAAATCTAAAAAATAATCCTGAAGATTTGCATAAAATCTTTTCCAGTTCAACGAAAATAAATTAAAAAGTCTTATCCCTCCCAAAAGAGCTTCTGCTGAGCTAAAATAATATTTGACCAACTAAAGATTTCCCCAGTTGTTGTTTTAGCCGCAGTGTTGAGTTGCGTCGAGTTAAAATTTGCCTACACTCGTTGGTAATTGCTGTGAAGTGAAGTGTCTGGTTTTGGTTTCGGAGACCGCCTTCTGTCACTTGTCCATTCAGTCACTCAGTCAGTCAGTCACTCAGTCAGTTAGTCAAACAACCAACGCAACCGCATTCATTTGCCAAATTAATGGCATTTCATTTGGGGCTGCTGCCGCCTCGGCTCGATTTCATTCATGCCAGGATGTTGTCCTCATCGTTGTCTTTTTCGTTGTTGCTGTCGTTGTCGTTGTCTGTCCTGAATTTACGTGTCTGGTTTAGCCGCTTCTGGCGAAGAGATACTACTCCTAAACCAACTGTACACAGGGAAAAATATCAGTTAAAAACAAAGATAAACAAAGAAAAAATGATAATAAATAAAAAACAAGAGAGAACGCTATAGTCGGGTTGGTGTCCCGACTATCTAATACCCGTCACTCAGCTAAAGGGAGTGCGAACGCTGTAATCGGGTTGGTGTCCCGACTATCTAATAAACGTAGCTCAGCTAAAGGGAGTGCGAGGGAGATATATATATAAGCAATTTTGATTGCGTATAACTTTTTAATGAATGGACCGATTTGAAAAATGCATTTATACTTCTCGGAAATCTATAAAGATGTGGGCGCAAGAGACTTTTTAAAATCGTTAGTGGGCGATTGTGGGCGTTAGAAGGGGCGTGGCGCTTGGCTGAAAAAACTGGCGCTGCGTAGGAGGCCAAAAAATTTGTGTGGAAAATCTCAACCTTCTACCTTTTGTAGTTTCCGAGATCTCAGCGTTCATACGGACGGACAGACAGACAGACGGACAGACGGACATGGCTAGATCGACTCGGAAACGCTTCTTTCTAGCTGTTACATACTTTGCACGAATACAATAGTGACGAAGCGCACCAGGAGAGTGTGCGAAGGCGACTACTATATATACACGAAGAAATGAAAATCTACTGTGATGGTCCGATCATAATGAATGATACACCTATCGAAAGGTATTGCGAAAACTAACAGGATTGCATACCAAGACTCTAAGAAAATCAATTGGCTTGGGAGAGAGAGCGGTGAAATTGAAAAAGTGAAAATTTCGAAGTTTGGAGCTGTTGGGGCCGGTGGGGATAATTGCCCCCTCGCAATATTTTAGTTGTATTCCTTTTGAAAATACCCGTCGAATGAGGGGTCATTTGTCAAAATCCGACGCTCCGTTCAAAAGTTATAGCCAAAATAAGATTTTCTTCGTCTTCCCAAAATGAAAATTTAATTCTGTTTGTCAGTTTGTCAGTTTGTCAGTTTGTCAGTTTGTCAGTTTGTCAGTTTGTCCAAAACATGTTTTTTAAGTTTTGAAAATTTGATATGACGTTCATCACATCGATATAAAAAACTTTTCTTCTACCACTTTTGGAAAAACTCGCTAGTTTAGCGGGAAAACAGCTATAAATAGCTAAAATTTGGAAAGCCGTAACTTCTATACTACTAAAGCTACAGACTTGTGCTGCATCTCGTTTGAAAGGTATTTTGAAATGCTATAAACGTCTTCTATATGCAATTTGTGTAAATGTAATAGTTAAAAAAATATGAACAAAAGACAATTTTTTAAAACTTTTTTTTTAGCTTTTTTTTATTTTTCTCAAAAACGGCTCTAACGATTTTCTTTAAAACCTTAAACTGTATAGCCCTTGAGATTCCTTAAATTTTGGTATATAACACATTACTGTAAAAAGTCACGTTTAAAAGTTATTTTTATACGAAAATAGCCACTGTTGCCAGCTCGAACAATTAACGCTCCCTGAGTATTGAATTTTGTGGGAGGGTATCCGAACTGTATTTTAGGGTCATGGAATCAGTAAATTTGCACTTAAGAGTTCCATATAGGAATCTTTTGTTCTACGACTTTTGGAAAAAGCCGCTACTTTAGCGGGAAAAAGCTAAAAATAGCTAAATTTCGTTAGTTTGTAAGTTCTACACTACTAAAGGTACCGACATGTGCTATACCTCGTTTAAAAGGTATTTTGAAATACTTAAACGCCTTTTTAACTTAATTTGTTTAAATACAATGGCTTACAAATTATGATTGACCAATTTTAATTTAAATGTATATATTAGCTCCTATGAGAGCAAATGTAAACAAACAAAAACTTCTGATATCAAATAAAAACACCTCTTAACGAGGTAAAAAACTAGTGACGATCGCACCTTCAACATACAAAAGTTCTGATATCAACATTTGTGACGAAAAATTATTACACTCTTCATTAAATAGACTTTCTAATATTTTCTTATTCGGCACGCTGCAATAGAAAATGCCTGTGAAGGGAAAAAGGCTGGAATAGTTTGCTAGGGCGGGCCGAATGAGAAAATATTAGGAAGTCTATTTAATGAAGAGTGTAATAATTTTTCGTCACAAATGTTGATATCAGAACTTTTGTATGTTGAAGGTGCGATCGTCACTAGTTTTTTACCTCGTTAAGAGGTGTTTTTATTTGATACAATATACCCTTTTTCTCTACGAGTAACGGGTATAAACATTTATTACAAATCTATCAATCATTTTGAATAATGACTAATGGTAAAAGATTATTTATATATTTTTGTAGTTATATTCAAAGAACTAAAAAACTTGTAAAGTAGAATTCAGCAATTAATGAAATTGTAACTCTAATTAAAATTCTATCAACAAATTTTTCTCTTTTTTTTAAATTCTAAATAATTGTTTTCCAAATGGTTTATATTTGTATTGATCTACTGATTTTCTTCGCCGTGCACAAACTCCTTTCTTCCCAAAGCCGCTCTTTTTTTTGCCAACTGGCGGCTGGCCAGAAAAACTCCTTTCTCTGGATTTTCCACGAGGGTCAAGGGGTTAAGGGAGCAGATTGGTGTGTTGTCGGGTGAAGGAGGGGATGGGGGTTCACATTTCCAGGCGAACGATTTTGGCAGCCAGTTGTTTGTCAGCGGCGTGCGATTATTCAAAAGTGCAACATGCAAATTTATTTTGTGCATAAAATGTTATGAGCTCGCATGAAAATGTCTGACAACAATTGGGACTGGCAATCGCTGTCACCGCGCCCGAAAAACTTGTTGGCCAACTTTTCCGGGGGATGGGTCCTCGAGATTCACCCACTTCGAGAGGAGTCCTCTTAGGATATCACATAGCAGTAAAAATTTAATAAAAGTATGAAATAATTAATGGTGTATGAAAAAATAAATATATTTAATATATAATATTTTTAATTACTATTTTAAATATTTGCACCTCTTTTTGACTACCGCATTCATTTAAAAGTTCCAAACTTGTAGCGTTAGGATGGCATTTAATAATAAAATACAAATACAAATATAAAATAAAACCATATTAAAATTCCTTGTTAAAAAAATAAAATACATTTATTTATAATTATTACTATAAAATATTTTAAATACAACTTTTGAAATAATAAAATAAATATATATTTTTAAATATTACTAGAAAATATATTAAATAACAAATGGTGAGTCCTCTGTTTTTCTTCAATTTTCCTAACTGGATCCTATCTTAATCTAAAACATATAAACTTTTCCCAAAGGCATAGGCCTCTTTAGCCACAAACTGACTTTCGTTGAGGTGTTTTGGCCTGCTCTACTATTTTGTTTTGTGGCTCAGAACAGTGGGTATCTCTTAATTGGATGCTGCAAAGTGTCGAGTGGGTTTACCACTTCTTCTCTGATTGTTTCCATCCATTATGCCACTCCGCACTCTGCGACATTGAATTGATTTCAACCGCTGCCGCATTTCAATTAATATGTATATTGTACAGGCGGTTATATATTGCCACCATATTCATTTCCCAACTGGCGGGAAAAGCCGCCAGTGATTTGCACTTTTCCAGCTCATTAAAATCGCATAATTTGTTAAATATTTACGAGTTTGTTAAGCGCCGGATCCGCTTTATATTTCTCGCAGCGGCGCTTCATTTACCTAATAAAATTACTGTCAATTAACGCCTGGTATCGCGCGCTCACCTACATTTTCGTCCCACGGTCGCCAACCTTTGGCCCTCGAGTTTCTCGGAACCCTCCTCTGGGTGGATTATTATTTACTTTGAGGGGTTCAGGTACATCATCAGCAGCAGCACGGTCAATAAATTATGTAAACGGCTTAAGCTTCCATTGCCATTTTTTCTAAGCCCTGCGCATAAATTACAAACTGACAGGTCCAGATCCATAAAATTATGAATTTTTGGAAATTAGATTTAAAACTCATTACGAAAAAAATGGTTGTTTATTTAAACAGATTCTTGAAATATTTATTTAGAATATAACATTTTTAAATGTTTAATAAACGTTTTTAGCTGTTATTTGATAGTAGATAAAAGGTTTTGTTTCTTGTTGTTTTAATACCAATATTTTACAAATGAATTTATAAATTTCTGGTAAATAGAATATTAAGTTGTTTGTAAGAGACCTAACGGTTATTACAGAAACAAAATTTCACAATATGTTCGAGGTGTAACTTGACATTTGGATGTAAAAATTAAATCTATTTCAAAATTTTGTTTTTTTCTTTTCATTTGTTTCTTGTTTTTTTAGAATTAGCTTACAAAGCTTTTTTAAGATATTCAAATATTTTTAATATGTCTTACAAATTTGTATACTAAATTTACTGATAATTTGCATAACTCCTTGATTGCTTTGTTAAGAAGGTTTTTCGAAGCCAAGAATTGATGGAACTCTAACTGGATACCGCCATGTGATTATCCTCCCTGAGACTTTTTCTATCCATATACGACCGCTGCAGGCCAAACGATCCAGTGCATTCGAAGTTGTCATTGATGGTATCCAACCAACCATCCAATAAATTTCCGTTGCATAATGCAAATGCTCCTGGCGCCTCCTTATTCCTTCGACGTTTGTAGGCAAAGCGATCACTTCTGTTATGGGCATTCTCGTTAAATGAGAATGGGGAATATTTCGTGGAAGGTTGATCCCACAACACTTTTTCCTTTCCTTCGCTATCGCAGAATTCCGAAATTATGAAGGCAGCATTATTTTTGTTGCTTATGTTCCTAGTATTAAACTTCATTTGTACGGACCTAATGGTCTTAAGACTACCGACAGTTGAAGAGGATAAACTTATGGCATTAGCACTGTGGCAAAGAAGTCCGGTTACCCCGTTATTATCAGCAAAATCACACTGTGAACATGCATCTGCAGTTTCATATCGAAAGGTTTCCAATCGTCCATATCCCAATAGATTTCCGTTGACCTTGCAATCCTCGGGCAACCATCCCTTTGGAAATGGATCCCAATCAAAGTTCTTGGTGTCCTTGGTGACCTTGGCTTGTCGCTTCACAAGCTCGGATGTTATATATGGGGATATGTAGCACTCATAGGCGTTATGATTTGCCGCCGTGGGTATTCCAAACGATCCAGATCGGCAGGGATTGGGTCCCTCGATAGTCTGCTGCGGAACAGCTGCATCCGGATAATTCCAGTGAACTTTTTGACCACCGGGCGTCATGTTGGCACCGATCCCAATGATATATTCATAGATCGGATACGGGATTGTCATATCAGAAAATGGAACATGCATACCAATCGATTGGAGGCGAGGAACTCCAAACCTTGCCTCTTGAATCATGTGGGCCGTCAGGGCTTCAGTCATCGCATGCTGAAACACGCAGATGGGTAACCTCCTTGGTAGAAGATAGTCCTCCCTCTCCATAATAAAGTAAACTTCTCGAACTAGCGGAATAAAGCCCGCAAAGTCAAAGTTCTGACCACAAATGTATGTAGAACGGCTCCCCATTTTTAAAGGTACTTTGATTTATTTCCAGCACAACATAAGACAGCTGATGAGTATGACCACAGCTTGACTGTTGAAATATACTCAGCCCGCACTTAGCCTTAAAATACTCTCATGATCTTTTCTTTATACGGTATATTTTGATCTTCGTAGAATAATTGTAAACCGCGAGCTTTAAAATATTAGATTGCCTAAATCATTTTTAGAAAGTTGTAATATTTCGGCTTTTAAGTATATAAAGCTCTTTTTAAGTATATAGTTTTAGGAGTACTAACAATAGCCAAATAACTATGTTTATCTTAATCTAATAAATTAATTAATCGATACTAAAATGATTTATTACAACTGTGATTATAAATCATCACTATAAATCGTTATCATAAATCCTTTATCATAAATGTTAAAGAGAGGGTCTAACATAGATTAAATACAAATTTTGTGATAAGAATGTAGTGAATCAAATTATATAGCAATCTAGAAAAGCGGTTCTAGGTAGTGATAAGCCCTTATCATTTTAATAAATTTTGAGAGAGCAAGCTATTCACTTAATGTATTCTAAATCAACAAATTTTGTTCAAAAATCGGTATTGATAATGTTAGAAAATGTTCCGACGAGTTATCTTATCATAAGTAGGTGACGACCTTCAATAATAAACCGCTTTTAAACTAATTATAAACCAATTTTAACCAAATATGTCTCAATAAGATTATTTTGAGTAATTTAAAAACTAAATCAAATTCTATAATCAGTATACAACGGTAAAATACCAACAAGATTGTCTAGCAAGTTTATACACAACCTCTTTTAATTTACGGTTTGCTATAATAAAGACTTAAAGACTTTGAAATCTCAATTTTAGGCTTCCTCCAATTTTTAATAACTTTACTAAGATATACGTTAAACTTAATGCTCCGCTTTGCTCAAATTGAATGGTTTTATATTTTTGACCCCCCAAAATTATATGGCTTTACATTGATCCCTGCCAAAAATTCCGATGGTCCGCAAAAGTGAAATTAATTTTTTCTGCTGACGAAGAAAGGCCGAAAAAAGTGCAGTTTCGTCAAAGGAAAAGCTGAAATCCGAAAACCAGCACATAAAATTTCAACCGAAGGAAAAAACATAAAGCTGATGGATTTACGAACAGAACGAACCATTTTCCAAGGGTTGTGTGGTTGGGGGAGGAAAGTGGGTGGGAAAAGTGGAAAACTCGGCGGTTTGGTGGCTGTCTAAAAGCATGCCACCAAATAATAATAGTTTTTCACTTGTTCAGTTTGACCGCCAGCAGCCAAGCGCCGAGTTTATGTGACAAACGTGACTCAAGCGACAATTGCTCGGCTTTTTCGCCCCGGAAAATCCGGGAAATCGTGCGCAGGGGGCGGGGGGCGTCAGGGGGTGTGTGGAAATTCCGAGGGGCAAGGATCCGAGGGGCTCTGCTTTTTTATGACCTCACAATAAAGCGAGCAATTGAGCGTCTTAAAGTGTCGCACAAGTGCATTTAAATCACACACTTTGCGACCATTTGCCGTAATTTGACTTTAAATGTTATGGCCAAGAGTTGATTCGCCCTCATCGTCACACACACACCCATCCACTCTAGCCACCCACTCCAGTTCCTCCTCCCCACTTTTTAGTTTGCTAGTCGAAAGACCTTGGGCTCTGCTCCATTTTATACAAGAAATAAGAAAAACATAAATTTGATGTACATGTCGATTATGTGCCAAAATCGAGCAAAAACCAGAAATTTCACGGTGCGTAGAAGTCTTTAGTCAACTTTCTCGACCTTGGCCAAATGAGGTCATCAAATGGAAGGCAAAGTATTGAAAATGAGTCTCAAGATGGCCAACACAGTTTAGTTAATTTTGGCTATTGGTTATAATTTAATTTGTATTTAGATTAGTTTAAACTTAAAAGAATTCTTTGGATAATTCTACTAAATAGAAAGCAAAATTCCTTAAAAACAGGATAATTTAAAATATAAAAAGCAAGCAACATCGAGTTTCCATCGAATTGATTTCTTACTTGAACCAAAAGCGAAAAAACAATGCAATTTAAATAATTTGCAGGTTTTTTGTTTACCGATTTCAGTATCCATATGAATTACATATTGCAATCGCGGGCTTAATATGCTAGTTATAAGGGATCGAAAAAACTCTGGTATGCCCGGTATGGTATATGGGGCAAAAATTGAAACTCAAGCTTGGATAAATAAAAATATTTGATGAAAAAATATAGAATGAAAATATACACGCTGTGCGCGACTGGTTTTACAAAAATGTAAATGAATATAATGGAAGTGCGTGAAAAAACAAGTGCGAGCTGAGAGGTGCTAAATATTATTTCCGAGGACCCTAGCTGAGTTTTTTTCTCTTAATTATTGGAAACCATTTTTCTGTGGTTTTTTGAATGGGGCAGATAGCTTGTGGCGCAATCCAGTTGCTTAATTGGCAAGTTCTCGTCAATCGAAACGGATTAAAAACAGAATACGTACCTTTTAAAATCTACTTTTTATAGCTCATTTTTGCAGTGCAATGTTTTGATGTTTAATTTTTTTTTATAAAGGTGTTTAAAAGTATGCTACAATTTGATTTAACCTTCATTCCGAAATGAGACGATTTTTTCGCTGCATACTTTTAGACTCCTTAATAAGTGATTTTAAAAAGCGAATTTTTTTTTTAATATTACACTTATAATCCGACTTTTTTAAAAATAGTTACTTTTTTAATAGTATGGGATGTTGAGCCGGTTTAATAATATTCTTTACAATCAAAATAAAATTATTCCGCATCCAAGTACCAATCCATTTAAACCATTTAAGTTTCCCCGAAAATCACAGAAGAAAAAGTTCCTTTTTAGTTCAATTAATTTTTTAACTGCCAATAAAATAATGCTTACTTCCATAGACGGCCATCAAGATAATGTGGCTCTCCATCTATGGCTAATTTGCGTGCCTTTTAAAGGCGGTGGAAAAGCGCCGCGGAGAAAGGCGAGCGCCGGATTCTCGATTGCAGGATGCGACCGCTTAAGTGCCTCTGCCAGAGTCATAACAATACACTATATAGCAACAAAAGCCGCCGCTGACATGCCGCTTATTATTTATGTATTTTAATAACAGGCAGACGACGACGTCGCGACAGAGCCAAAGAGAGAGACGGCTAGAGCCGGAGTGAAGGAGACGGGGAGCTTTGGACGTTGGAAAATGAAGTACAATGGCCGACGGGCTACAAAATGGACATTGGTTAATGCGACAGCTGTTGGGGAGATCTCAAAAAAAAAGAAAAAACAGCACAGCGAAAAAAAATGGGGAGGCAAAATTGTGGCCGCTGCTGCCTGTTAAAAACAATCAACATACTTATTTGTATACATATACATTTGCCACAGCCCTCTTGGCGTATACTTAATGCCAAGCGAGACTTGATCTTTAAACCGAAGTTGCAACTTAATTGAAATGTTATCCACAGATTCTATGGATATTTTATATACGTATATATAATAAATTGTAAATCCTATTTAAGAGTACACTGCGAAAAAACTGCGAATGAGGCTAAAACTAGGTAAGACTAAATATTGTTTTAAATTTAAATAATTTAAATCACTTTTAATTGAGAAGAAATAAGTTTCAAGTTTAATTTACTTAAATCGAAGATAAAAAACAATTCTTAAATAGAAGACAAATAGAATATGAATGTTACTACTTAAGTAGGTTTTTAAATTAAAACGATTATACTTTAACTAACCCAATTTAAAATATCTCCCAAAAACTACTCGATACTTTTCCTCCGTGTGGACCCGTTCATTGCATAATTAATGCTCTGTGTTTTAAATTTACATTTACAATGCCGTTACAACGATGCTCACTGATGTTAAATGCGCATTAAGTGTGCGTGAGTATCTGTGTGTGGCAGGGCAGGTGAAGCCACAATCAGGCGCACATAAATACCAGTCAGATACATACCGATACCCATCCACATAAGTATAAATGGCAGCAGTTCTGCAAGTTGCTCACACTTATCCCCAACGAACTCAAGCTGAAAGGCTTAATGAAATTATCATTTTCATTTCATTCCAGCCTCTTTGTCTTGCGGCCATGTGAAATTGCCAGAAAATTGCCAGCAATTTTAAGCCGGCCAAGTACACATCTTCGGGGAAAACTTGTGTATTGAGAATGTATGGAAAAACCGTTGTTAAAAGTATAAGTAAAGTAATTCGAATGCTAGGAAAATTCATTTAATTTAAGAAAGCATAATTTAAATACCTTTTTGCCATATTAATTTCATTTCTTTCTATCGAATTTCCTAGAACTCCTTTATTTCTAAATAATACAAGAAATAAATGTATCTGCCAATAAAATAAATATTTGCATATTTAAAAGTGTTTCTGATTTTGTAACCAGCCTTCACAATTTAAAAAACTATATTATTTTTTTGACACATTATCTCAGTGTAGTCAGCGATTTTCTCATTTCTCCTTGCTCTAATATGGATATACATTTTTTTTTGCATCCATCTCAGTGTCAGCAGATGGTGAGGAAAATAAATGAGCAGCATACGCACAATATTCAGTTGCTTATTGTGTGCCACGCCCCCCTTAGCAGCCAACCATCGCCCCTCTCATTAACATCCCGCAGTTGCAGCAGCTGAGCGAAAAAGGGGGAAAAAAAACTAAAATAAAAATGGTAGGAAAATGCATAGAAATTACGCATACGCAGCGTGTGTCGACGTTGAAGTTGTTCGCTGCCGTTGCAGTTGTTCTTGTTCTTCTTGTTGCTGGAAACGCCACAGTTGCATTTTGTTGTTGTTGTTGTACTTTAAGTTGTTGTTATTGCTGTTGCTTTTGGGCGTTTTTAATGAGCATAGGCAACAAGCAGCAGCAAGTCGCGAATTTCTTTCGCTATAGTCGATATTCATGCATAAACATTCACAGCTGCCTATGTGGGTGTGTGCATGGCATAAATGCATGTGTATATGTTGGGGCATGTTGCACGTGTTGCTGATGGCGCATTTTTAACGTATGCACAGCAAAAAACAATAATATTAATAAAAAAATACTTATTTTGTTGTGAAACATTTTCAAACAATTTTTGAAAACATGCTGTGAAAAACAGAAACTAATATTTTGCAAAAAAAATTCAGTCTACTTTTAGACACCTTTTTAAAAGATTTCAGACCTTACATAGATTTAATTAGGTCTTTATTATCTAGTAAATTGTATTTTATTTTTTTAGGAAGCTGTATTTGCATTACTACATTTATAGATGACCTAATCCCCTGTTAAAAATAATCTTAGTTTCAATCAAACCACTTCCCACGGTGTTTCTTCTGCCGTTGCCATAACATTAATTTTGTTAATTAAAAGTTTCTCACAGCTTTAAAGTTTACTGCCAGCTGCTGGTTGTTGTTGTTGTGGCCGATGTTACTGTCAGTCAGTGGCCTTGTAACACTCTTCTATGCATGTGTGCCACACACACATACACACCCGCGCACATAGCACACACGTAGCCAGGACAGACAGACATAGACACACATTCACACAGACACCTGTCCTAGAATCCAGACTTTGATTTGTTTGCCCGGGCCAAAGGCAACTTTTACTTGCAAATCGTGTCATCGTTGTCACAGTTGTTTCCATTATTATGATTATTAAACAAAAGTCTTGAATTCCCAATGCAATGGATTTGAAAATTAAATATTGCAAGTGCTTCTCTAAACTTAAATAAGTAAGTTTTGCGAGAAAGCCGAGGAAAGTAACAAAGAAGCAGTGCATTAAAAATGCCCAAATTAAATTTTCGTCATTTCACAAGGACCTGCAAAATGTTAATTGCCTTGGGGAACAATTTGGTAATATTTTGGGGTGGCTTAAAGGTGTGTGTATACATATATACATATATAGGTTGCCAGGAAGTTTGCCTTGCAAGTTGGCATAGCTTAACGGATTACTAAAATATTCATTTTGAGAAATGCCTCGTGGCATTAATTAAATTCTTAAGCAAAAATTTTTAATTGGATTATATTTTTTAAATATATTTTTAAATTGACAAATAAATTAATAATTACAATAGATAAATCTGGAAATCCAATTACTTTGAAACCCACACTTTCCTTTAAAATGTCAAGTCTTATTCCCTTTAAATGTCAAATCTTTTCCCTTTGAAATGTCACTTTACAAATAAGGGATTTGTTACTCTAATTGGTTTCATTTCACAGTCATTAAAGCTGACATTTTTAAAAACTTAAAGGTCATCAATTAAATGGTCTGTCTTCACATAAAAATTTACTTAGGGACAAATGGATTGTATTTCATGGTTATTGAAACAATAAATATAAATAATTCGAAGCACTTTAAATATTTTATTGGTATTTTTGTAAAATTTCTCGCAATTGTTTTCGCACATTATCGACCTTATTTTCTCTAGAAAATTACAATTTTAAAGCGAATTCTTGCTGTTTTGTGGGCCATCTCAGCCATTGTTGAGATGACTGTTTGTGGATGCGTTATTGCCTTTGACAATGTCACAATGGCATCGACAGCTTCCGCAATAATTTTTTGCCTCGTTTTTTTCTCGCTTTTGGCAGCAGACTGAAATATTTTCCTTCTTTCCTCGTCTTTTTTTTGCTTTGCGCTTTTGGCGGCGCTTTGTTGTCAAATTGAAAGTGCTGGAGTCGCATGACGGGGATATTTTATGAGCTCCTTTGGCACTCTCTGATGGCCCAGTCATTTGCACAAGTCGTGACATACTAACACGCTTCGAAAAAGGGGCGCAAATGGTCCAGGCAGGGGGGCGTGGCAGCCGCCAGCTTGCCGCTTCATCCGACAGAAAAAAAAACAACATCACTTCCTTCGCTGTCCTTTTTTTGCGTTTTTATTTTTATATGTGTGTGTTTTATGGCCGCTTTGCATATGGCCATAAAATTTGCAGAAAACTTTTAATGGTTCATAAAATATTTAACGTAATGGCGGCGGCAACGGCCAAACCGGTTAAAGAGGCAAAAGACCAAGAGGTCACCCATGAAGACCGGGCCCAGAAACTGAAGGAGCCACAGGACAAGGGTCCCAGAGGGCAGGATCAGCAGCGGGAACCGGGAACCGAGGACCGAGGACGTGGACCACGCCAAAAGAGATTTGTTGGCTGCCAACAGGCCGCAAACGATGCAACAACAGCAACGAAACACTGCACATGCTAGCCGCAAAAAACACTGAAAGAAAATCAGTATCCTTCAAAGTTACAAAATCAAAAAGTTTTCATAAATAAATTTCTTAGAAACTTTTGGTTCAAATATCATGGAAAAAACATTATTTTTTGAGTCTTTACTTTCTAGAAATGCTGAATAATTTCTACAGCATGGACAACATTGCGTATGCGTAATAATTTTGAAGACTCCAAAAAAAATTTGATTAGGAAGTATTTGTATTTTTTTTAAGTAGGGGAGTGTAGGGTAATTTGACGAGTAGGGTAATGTGACGAACTCGTCGAATCTCATATATGACGTCACGACAAAAATTCCAAATAAATGTAGTCGTCTCCCCTTATAGTGTCGACAATGTATTTACAGTAATATTAATAAGAAGTCCCGTAATTTGTTCGTGAGGTAATTTTCGCTAAAAATGTGGTGCGCAAACTAGCAAACCCATTCAATTTACTTGTGTTTCAGCAGTGCCAGAGCAAAGATGAGTGGAAAATAAAATCAGGCAAATATATGCACGTATACATGAGATCTTTATCAACAGTTTTTGGTACCTCGCGTTTTTTTCTTTTGCGCCGTTTGAGAGTGACACCGTTTTTGCTCCAAGTCTACCTTGTAGGGTATCGTGACGAACTTTTTGTAGGGTATTGTGACGAACATTTTTTATTTAAGAATTTTAACTGTTATCGTTGATTATTTGTAAAAAAATATAATAATACCAGATAACATTTACTGCTGCAGTTTTATTGTTGTTTTTAATAGTGAAGTCAGTTTAATTTAATTTAAAAAAAAAATTTGCACGTTGACTATTTTTTTTTTTGTAAGTTTGGGTATTATCTTATTACTTTTTTCTTTTCCGTATCGAAAATAACCTTTCCGTAAATAATATATAAAAAAATGTATTTTTTTGTTTGTAAAAAGGATGGTTTACACCAAACGCTGTGGGATTTGGCTACGTTGAAATTTCGAATCCAAATTTTTTTAGAAATATGCTCAGTAAATGTAAGCAACTTTCTGCTTTTACACTTTTAAAAAATATTGATTTTTGGAGAAGTTACATTAAAGAACAAATCGTTCGTCACATTACCCTACAACTTTTGAAAGTGCAAAAAAAGTAGGGTTCACGCCAAACGCTGTGGGATTTAGCTGCATTGGAATTTCAAATTTCGAATTTTACAGGGATATGCTCAGTAGATGTAAGCAACTTTCTGCGTTTACACTTTTGAAAAATATTGATTTTTACAAAAGTTACATTCAAAAAACGAATCGTTCGTCACCTTACCCTACACTCCCCTAAATATTAATATTTATTTTATTTTTATAAATGTCTTGAAAATAATAACATTTAAGTAGAAAATAATCATTTTAATCTATTAAATGGGTAATCTTTTATTCATATTTAATTTCAATTTATTTTATTAATTCTTTAAGAACCAGCTTAACTGCTCTACACTTTCCCCAGTGCACTTGCAATCCCTCTTTTTTTTACCACCCCCTACCGCTGTGATCTCTGCTCTGCTGCAATTTATTTAAACCACTTTTCCACTTGTTGTTTTTCCACTCCCCTTCTCCTTTTTTTAGGTGGCAGCCTCCCCACATAATTGCAAATTATCGCTTCAGCCATCGTGTCGTGGCCATTTTTGGTTAGCTGACCACTCGTCCGCTTCCCCCGCACCGGATTCTCTGGGGGATTTATGTTCGAGTGAGCTGCCCTCAGGTGTCGCATCCTCTAAATTAATGCCATGTGCATGTTTTAATTGCAATTGCTGAGCTGCTGAGCTGATTTTCATCCCCACCCCCGGAAGGGTTTTCCTCCATTTCGGAGCCAATAAATTGCTCGCTTTCATTTTCCCATTCCCTCCCCCGTGTCGCGTCGGTGCTTTCTCCCTTTTGGGGGCTCCATAATTCGCTGGGGTGTTGAAAAGTCGAATTCGATTATCGGCTGTGTATATGACAGGATATGGCGGAATTGGATAGCAAATGCCGAGGGAAGTGAGCTCCAATTTATGATTTAGCACACATTTGGTGGGGAAATTCTCAACATATTATTATGGTTAAAGATGAAATAAAATTTGTATAGATAGATCACCTTAATAAAATTTATTTAAAAAATAAAGTACGTCATTGAAAGAAAAGATATTTAAAACTCTTCTTGGATGGATTCTTCAGATGAGTTTGCTTTAAAATATAATTAATTAATTAAATAACATAATTATTCATGTTTTCAAAACGACTTAAGGAATAAAATAAATTTACCAAATAGAAAAAAATCTTTACAAAAAAGTTTGATAAAATAAAATATATTTTAATTTTTATAACTACAGATAGTAAAATTCAAAATAATATTATTTAACAAATATGATTGTAGAGGGAAATTTAAGATAAATGATAAAATTATTAGGAAAATCCCAAATAATCAATAAAATCATTACTTAAATTTTAAATTCCTGTCATAAACATAACAAATAGTACTTTATTACTTAATCTGAAACAGAACCTGTCAAAATATTTTCACCGATTTACGCCTCCTCAATCGCCGCCTCAATCGGCGTTCCTTCCGCAAATTTATCATTCCCGCCCACATTTGTAATACAGTAATTACCGCCTCGAGTCGCAGCCATAATCTTGTGGCAACAAATTCGAGATCTACCAGGATCTGAGCCTTGCGGCGGAAGTGAGCGAACCAGTGGCCGGAAACGGAAATGCGCAAATGCCAGGGCAGCAAATGAAAATGGCTCCCCAAGCGGCGTTTAGCCGCGGAAGCTGAGGAGCTCAGACAAAGAGTTGCTCCGCAAAATCTTGCAAAATGAAAAAAGGATGGCGAAAACTCTAAAGCTTACGTGTGTTAGTTGACAATTGATTTTGACGTTTAAAAAAGAAAGATGAGGGAAATAAAAAGATTACCCACTCCGTTTTTATGTTGATGGGGGCGTGGTGCTCGCACGAAAGTGAAAATGAAAATGCCAATGAAAAAACATTCGCATGCAAATGCAAAACATAGTCAAAGGCAACTTCCGTTCCCATTTCGCAACCCCTCGCCCTGCATTTTCCGGAAAAACCATCACGTACGAAGGAGAAGTGAAGTCTTAGGGGGCGGGGAAATGGAGGCGTGCTTGCCTTCGCTTTTAATTTTAATGCGTGCAACACGCTCGCGCTTTCCAAAAATTAAACGTCGGCTTACTTGCCCCGCCCCCATTACCCCCCTCACCACCCTGTTTTTCCTTGGCAAAACTTTCGCCATCCAGAATATTCAGTGTCTTCTTTTTTTTTTGGGTTTCTTTTGCTGTTTTCTTGGTCCAAACAAATAGGCGTCGATTAGGCAAATCAACGCATTTGTATGCAGATTATGTGCTGCTGTGAGGGAAAACGCCGGGAAAGAGACGGGTGCCGAAAGAGAGGGGTAGACGGTCGCTTGTTGTCTCTAATTGCGCCTCAGTCCTTTAGGCGCTCAACTAGGCGTATGCGTGATAAAAACTGCGAGCAAAACATTTCAGACAACTCTTATGGGCAGATAAAAAAGGAGAGCTAAGTTCTCAAGAAAGTAAAAGAGATAGGAAAAGAAAGCATGGTTATTTAAAGTTGCAAATATTTTATAAAAATATGATAATTAAAAACAACAAAACAATTCTTGAGAAAGTTATAAGAAATCATTTAATTAAAATAGCTCTTCATTGGTAAAGCTAAAAAAAGGTTTTAAAAAACTACTCACACTGCTAAGCTTTCACCACCCAAACCTCTTTTCTAGCCGTAGCCATATGACATTTAGATACCAAATACAACTGTTCATTTATAAAAAACCGACTTGTAAGGAAATAAAAATGAGACAACCGCGAAAATGCCCCGCACTTAGAGCGATCCCATGGCACATTCACCGCAGCATCGCAACATCAAAAGCGAAAGATTGCCAGTCCTC
The DNA here is from genome assembly GCF_030179915.1 of Drosophila takahashii. Lineage (NCBI taxonomy): Eukaryota > Metazoa > Arthropoda > Insecta > Diptera > Drosophilidae > Drosophila > Drosophila takahashii. Next base: position 1,590,397 of record NC_091678.1, on the reverse strand, counting down.
CCATATCCATGTCCCATGTCCCTATCTGCGAGACATTGTCATGTATCATTACCATTTCAATTCACTTGACTTGCCATCCCCCCGTCAACTTATTCCACTTTACAGCATCTGTAATTTCCTGATGCCGCCTCGTGTCGCGCTTTAAACAACAAGGATCTGGTGCTAATTTCCAGAGTTTCAAAATACCACATGCCTAAAATCCCCCAGCCCCTCGTAAAAACCCCCACGAAACCCCCTCTGTAGCACACCAATCAATACTGGTAACGTTTTTTGGTGTCCCTTGCCGCGTGTTGAATTTCAATGCATACTTTTAGGCCGTACATCAAAAAAATATTTGTTTGCCATTTCACATATCATACAAGGACGAAGGCGCGAGGTTATATATGTGTGTGTAAGCGCACTGAGAGAAGTATTTAAAGGTGGAAAGCATAAAACGTAATGAAAAATAGAGAGCAAACTGTAGAGTAAGACTGTATATAATTAAAGGTGTCGAAAAGTATGCAATAATATATTTTCGGTTTTTCAGCTGCATACTTCTAGGGACCTGCATAAGGGTTTTAATTGCTCTGCTTTTATTTGCTAATCGTTTAAAAAAATATTTTACACAGAAAGAGTTTTTGGACTTACATTTTTTAATTGTATTTTAATTGAATTTATTTTTTCTTCGAGTGCAAAATTTTTAGAAGGCTCACTTTTGTTGTGTTTGGAATTCTAGGACTGCAGGAATCACATGCGTTTGGCATTTGACGCCGCCGAAGGAAAAAAACGCTGACGATGACGAGTTTTATGCTTTTTCTCCCTTTCACAGCGGCGTTTTCTTCGCCTTTTCGACTGAGTGCTGCTGCTGTTGTTTTGTTTTATACCACTTGCAAGTGGATTTATTTTGCAATGCCCCAACGGAATTTTAATGGATCCCCATCCCCTCACTCGCGATTTGCCGCTACCCCCGCCTATATTTTCATTTTTTTTGTTTTTGCGCCGACGAACGTGTCTTGTCCTCTTGAACGGAGAAAATGGCCCAAAGACTTTGGCGCCTGCTTAAAATTTCACTCATGTGGCGATGCTGGCGCATTCCCTCGTAGTCCCTATGCTTTTCCCCCGGATTTTCCAATGCCCCTTCGGAAAATGCTGCGTTTGTTTGGGGTCACCATTTTACAGTTACACTCGTGTTTGTTTTTGTTAATTCGCTGGTGCTCCTCGTTTTATGTACATTTCACTTGGCCTGTCGGGCGCATAAAACTCGAAATTTAATTAGTCGTGTAGGTAAAAATTACATTTAAAATTATTTCGCCCTCGTTGACAACAGCAACAAAGTTCACAAGGTTACGGGGCAAAGTTTAAGGACCTTATTTCCCAAATCGTTTTAGTTTTTGTATTATGAAGAATTAATTCTTTAAACTTAATTCAAATTATTAAATATTATAATTTAAAATAAATTAAAGATATACCCAACCAAACATGACCAAATTAAAAACTTTACCCCAATTAATTGTGTTTTCTGTCTGAGTACCCACACTTTTAAGAGCATTTATATATTCCAATTGAAATGCATGGTTATTTTTATAATTTTTTATTTGTCACTGCATTATGCATGTTTGTCACATTTAATTATTCACACTCGCACATACCCATTTCTGTATATATGTGTATTAATGTATTTATAATATGGCTTACACGCTTTCCATAACCAACTATTTGGCTTCCTTAATCCGCCGAGCGAATTTCCAGCCGCAAAATAATTATTGAAGGCCAACAGAAATATATTTGCGATAATCCAGAGCGAGAGAAAGCGCCGAAGTATTTATTTAACTTTCTCCTTTTTGGAGTAATGCTTTGGATGTGACCCCCAGTTGGTGACCTTAGCCAACCCCCCCCTTTCCACTACCATTTCCACTTCCATTTCCACTCTTATCCACATGTAGTTAAGCTCACCTAAATACATTTTTGCTAGAATAAACAAGCAACCTTGGGTGTTTACCATAAAAAGTAGGTAAACTTGAGTGCAAAAATTGCGTAGCAAATGCGGATGTATGAGTTGAGTTCACCGCACACACACACAAAATGCACATAAAAATGTGAAAACGAACAACATTAACAAGGTTTGGGTGGAAAAGGGGGTGGGGCAGTAGGGAAGGTCGAAGGGGTTGTGGGCGGCGCTTTTTGGTGCGGGGGAAAACAAGTTCTGAGCTCTGACTGAATGGAAAAGAAATGAAAATAAAAATAACAAGCAACAAGCCAGCTAGCAATATCATGTGGAACACAAGAAAAGCAAAATGAACAGAGAGCAGAACCTCAAAAAATAAGTGAAGAAAGCATCAAGTGGTAGGAAGCTTCGGTCAGAAAATGCAACTGAAAATACTTATGTATTTTACTTTACTAAAAGTATTTTACAGAATGAAATTGGATAATATAATAATATTAAATCGTAGTTATTATTCGTATCTCAGAAATAACAAAACTAATAAACCCAACATTTGCACTTTATTTCATTATTATTTTCAGTTTTGTTGCACATAACAATTAATTTCCATTTAAGCTTTAATATATTTATATTTTTTTTAAAAAATTTATTCTTAAATATTTAATAAGTATAAAGTAATTACGAATTAAAAAATATTTTTGACTAAACTTGGAAAAATTATAATAAAATTCAAGTTACTTTAATAAAAAAGAAAAACTACAGATCTTTCGCTGGCGAAAATGGAGAGGCTCAAGAAGCTGGGGTTATAATGCAAGAGTTGGCATACAAAAAAATAAGGAAAAGGGGTTCCAAACTCTGACGTCGAACACATTACAAGCAAAAGCACTTTTCACAAAAGGAGGCGCCAGCGAAAATAAACAAACAAATGGCAAAAGAAACAAAGACGGGCAGACAGACAGATTCAGAGGGGGACGGCTAGAGAGGTGCGAACGGGACAGCAGATAGGCCCGCTCATGTGCGTGTAAAGGATTTCAAGGACTACAACATTAAGAGGCAAAAGTATGGCAGGAATTTGTGCATGAACAATGGGCGAGATAAAAAAGAACAGACAGAAAAATAAAACACAAAAATCAGCCGAGAAGAAGCCCAAAAAACACACAACATCCACTCATTGAAGAGGTTGTCTTCAAACGGGGGAAATGGGGAAAGAAGGGGGGAAATCAACAACTGCGGCAAGAATATGAAGTACCCTACCCACACAAACGCAGACCGGATGTCATTAAGGTGCGCGTGGGTGTGTACACTCAAAGAAACTATTACTCCCTTCCATCGTTTTGTAAAACCATAGGCCTTAAAAATATTAACATGAAAAATATAAATAAAACTTAATTTCAGAGGTTCAAATAAAATAATTATTCAGTATAGCATATTATAAATTATATTTCAAAGTATAATAAATTTGCAAAATTATTATACCCGTTACTCGTAGAGTAAAAGGGTATATTGTATTCGTGCAAAAGTATGTAACAGCTAGAAGGAAGCGTTTCCGACCCCATAAAGTATATATATTCTTGATCAGGATCACTAGCCGAGTCGATCTAGCCATGTCCGTCTGTCCGTCTGTCTGTCCGTCTGTCTGTCTGTCTGTCTGTCTGTCTGTCTGTCTGTCTGTCTGTCTGTCTGTATGAACGCTGAGATCTCGGAAACTATAAAAGCTAGAAGATTGGCATTTTGCATGAATATTCTAGGAGCTCCTACGCAGCGCAAGTTTGTTTCAAAAAGGTGCCACGCCCCCTCTAACGCCCACAAGCCCCCTTTAACGCCCACAGTTTTGAAGCTATTATGAAAATAGTAACTGATATGTATTCGCTTCGTCAATACCTATCGATTGGCCAAGTAAAAAATTGCCACGCCCACTCTATCGCCCACAAACCCAATAAACGCTTAAACCTGGCCAGCGCCTACATTTCCGCCTTTCATGACCAGTAGTACCAATATCTGGCGGTAGATGGCGCAATACAATATACACTAGCGCCATCTAGGAAATGGCATTGCAAAAAAATCGGCCTTTTTTTCTGTGGTCACTCTAATTCACATTATGTTAATGCAAATTTTAAATTATTTGAAATGGGGCGCGCATTTTGTCTCTTTTTGCTCGTATACGTTTTTCACAAGTGAATTAACCTGCGCTAGAGAGGGACGGAAGATGTGATGCAGAATTGAAAGTTCTAGAAAGCCTCTTCTAGAAAGAGATCCCTGGGTAAAAATCGAACGGCGAAAAACATATAAGAAGGCATATTTCTATCAAGTTGTTTAGCTGAGTAACGGGTATCTAATAGTCGAGGCACTCGACTATAGCGTTCTCTCTTGTTTATACTTATATTTTCCTATTTCAAATTTTGTAAGAAACAGATAACTGTTTGAAATATCTTAAACATCTTTTAAAAAAGTTTTCCAAAAGAAAACTGCGTTTACAATGCGTTTAAATTGCATATTTCCAATTTTGTTCGGTGCACGAGGTATGGAAATGAACTGCAGTTGGAAAAGCGTGCAACTGAAAATGGCCAAGTGGAATGGCCAAGAGGAAAGTGCCAAACAGGAAGGCAAAACGAGGGTAGAACGGGGGGAATGTGATGAGCAACGGCAAAGAAAGCAATTTGCAGGAGCAGCTGAAAAGCAGAAGGACATCCAAGGAAATGTTTAACAACAGTGCAGCTTTAATTCGACAACAACAATCAGGGGTCAAAGGTGCTGCCAAAGGAAAATGAAAATGAAAAGAAAAGAAAGCCGAAATTGTTGTAAAGGATACACGAATTAACGCGCACGCAGTCAGAAAGAGTGGGGAAAAACAATACAGGAAATATAAAGCCAGTAGATCGAAATCAGGTGCAGAGAAAGTCGCAAATGAATAAAGGAAACGAAAATTGAACTCTTGAACTTATTTCAAAAAATAAAAAAAATATATATTCGCTTAAATTTCTAGCTAAAATATTTTTAAATATTTTTTGGACTTATTTTATAAATTAAAAATTTATATTTTTTTTATTTAATAAATATTTTAGGAAATGAGTAAGAAAACCTTGACATTGTTTATATGACTGACTTTGCCAAGGCAATTAAAGATCCCGTAAAGCGTAATATCTGAAAGGAAAAATCACAAAAAAATATTGTATTATATATTTGGTATAAAATCTCCCCAAAAACTAACCGAGGTTAGTGTTTCCAAAGATGGAGAAAAGAAAGGAATTTTTATAGTGAGAACTCGCTGAGCACGTGCAACCATCAAAAGTGTCATCTTTTGGACGCGAACACTGTGTCCATACCAGTGGCTGGCAAATGTGGAGCGAGCTAGATCGGAACACTACAGAATATAATAAGTATTTTAGATATATTTATAGAAATCCTTAAAATAAATACCGCTTCCATGATATGAGAGCCTCCTAGGCAATATAGAAAGATTTCCACGCCCACCGCACAAGTGTAGACCACATAAACAATGATTCCCAGGCCAGAAAACTAAGGTTACAAAATATTTGAAAATAATATAAATCGTATGGTTAATAAAGAATTTTTTTACCAACAAAATATCCACCACACTGGTGCCAATAATCAAACTGGAGGTGACAAAATGAGCCAGTGTTATTTCCACCATAACACCCGATAATCTCTCGGTAAGTTCGGCCACCTCGTTGTGTCGATCCACCAGTTTCTCCATTTCCCGAACTATCCGAGCTTCCTGCTCTTTGGAGGGACTGTTTTCGATATTATTCACCTCTAATAAATCACCAACATCATCCCGCAGACAGAGTAATAAAACAGTAAAATATAAACAAAATCCAAGGAAGAAACCATCGGCACCGACAAAACAAACCACTGTGATATAACCATGCCAATGCACCAGAATATAGGTGATGGGATATAGCGGCAGACGCAACAGAGGATCGGGAAATCTATAATAAAGAATTTTGATTTATGAAATTACTTACAGATTTAGTTAATTCATGTTTCACAAAAATCAACAGGTGATTAAAATCACTTTCAAAGGTGTGTAAAAGTATGCAATAATAATTTTATATTTCAAAAATCCAAAATGGAACATTTTTTTAATTGCATAAATATCTTACAGTTTTAATAACAACTTTTTAAAGAATTTTTTTTTTATAAGATTTAAGTTTTAACTAATAATATTTTACAACATAATCTTTTTTAAGGACAAACTCTATTTTTTTTTCCACTTACATCATTTTAAAAGGAGTTTCATAGATCCAATCCTTCCCATGCGCCCGCCTCAGGATATTATCCATTAAATGCCTGACGGAGTACGAGGTACTCGTGCAAAATCCGCAGCACAACAGCAGGAAGGTCAATCGAGTGGCCAGCGTATAAAACCGCATCTTGTAGCCCAGCTTTCTCTTCGATCTCTGCTGTTCTGTGAGGAACCTTACCCGCTCGATCAGACTCTTCAGTTCATCCCGATACCACCAAATGGCAACCATTTTGACCAGCGACAAAATGCTCGAGGCCACCGGACAAAGGGCATCCAATGCAGTGGCTATATTTATCGGTATATAGTGAATGCCGTAGTAAGCCTCGGCATAACAGCCGTAGGTAAGGATGAAGAAGTTGAAGAAACTCCAGAGTTTCACCAATAAAGTTCGCTTCTGTTCCGGATAGAAACCAATCAGCGATAATGCGAACTTTGGCACCATAAAATAATGCCCTTCCATCGGATACGAGGCGGTCAGGAAGCGAGGTAACATCTTTCTCTCTAAGGACACCAAACACTTTTCAGTCCATAATCCTTCGACCCTCGTCCTTTTATACCCTTTGAAACTATATATATTGAGACGCACACACAAAGCACTGAGCAGCATAATTGATGAGCTGGGCGTTGTCCTTGCTCATAGTTCGATAAGTTTTACAAATTGTTAACCCCCAATTAGGCAACGTTTTTGGGGAAAGGGGCGTGGCAAATTGGGCGTGCTCGTAATTAAACTTTAGTTTTCGTTAAACGATTTTTAATGACCTTTCCATGAATTTTATGTGCGTTTGGCAGGTATAACACATTGCTATGGGCGTAGACATAAAGGGGATTAAATTGTTTATTAAATTTTGATTTAGTTTTATTTAGCATTTTATAGCTAGAATTGGGAAATGCTTAGAGGGACTGGAAAGTATTTCTTATTAAACACAATATCATAGATATAGATATCCCCTCCAGGGATCTAATATCAAACACTGTGTTTCCTGTCCAAAAACCCTGTTCGGTGGTCAAACAAATTGACTCTCCATCAAAGGATATATGGACACGGTTCAACAATCTGCAATTCAGACTTCAGCAAGTGTTGCCCCGGCAACTTGCAGTTTAAATAAATATTTTATAAGCTGGCCAACTCGATGTGAGAGTGTGTGCAATGTGTGTGCGATGATTATGCAAACTGCAGCTATTTGGTCTTTGCGAGGAAGGCCAATAAATTAATTTAGCTAGATGGCCGACTGGCTGACTTGCTGCTTGAATGGCTGAATGGAAATTTGGCTCTGCGGGAAAGTGGAAAGTGGGTCGGGGAAAGGGGCGAGACTAACGATGGCGTTGAATGTCCCGCCTACCTGTCGGCTAACTACACCGTGAGAAAATGTCACTATAACTACACGTTTAAAATGTTAAAAACTCAAGCACCTTGATAAATTATTTTAGCTACCAGTGATTTCTGTGGCTTCTTTACGGAATTTATTCATAAAAAATTACTTTTGGTGTTTAAAAGTATGCAATGAAAACGTCAACATAGCCTTTTGACACGAATTCCATACATTTTCGGATTGAAAATTTATGGTTGCATAGTTTTTTAAGCTTTCTCAAATACTTAATAATTTCTACAGCTCATTTGAGGAATTTTTTAATTAGGAAATCACCTTATGACAAACTTTTGGATGCCAAGTATATTTCATTGATTTTCTCAGTGTGTAAATTCTTCTATCCGGAAAGCCCCTAGCCAATATCCAAAGCCGTAGCCGTAGACCTAGCCGTTAACGTAGCCGGAGACGCCTCTGACGATTCTGACCTGGCAACAGGATGGACGGACGGGGAGATGGACGGACGGACTGGCGGAGGAACTGGCTCTTTGCATAATTGATGGCTGCAGGTGTATTTGCGCTCAAATGAGGCATGCTAAACACATGCCTTTGACACTTATACACATGCCCTGGCCGGGCTAACACACACACACACAAACGATATCCTGCCGGGCAACAAAACCAAAACTAAATCCAAAGTCCTTCGTTGGCAAGGACACAGGGAGAGCCGAACAAAAACATAGGTAAAAATGTGTAAACACACAGTTCAAATGTAAATATTTCATACAAAAAAAACAATAGATGCCAACAACAGTGGAGACAGAGAAATTAAATGAGCATTGTGTTGAATATCTATAAGAATTTCATAATAAGTAGACATTTTAAATATGTTGAAACTGTTGTAGTGTATTTCTCACTTTAAATATATATTTTACATAAATCTTATAGCTCTTATAGCTAAGAATGACAAGCTCTGGCATTGCAGATATTAAAATTTGATAAACACACATCCATAAATCCAACACCCGACTTTAACTCAATCTTGGGCAACCAACTGCACCTCAGACACCTGAAAATATCAACCCTTTTGAGACCGCCAATACGATACGATCTTCCACACGGTGATAGCTTTATTCAGCTTTAAATTCTGTTTAACATCTCCCAGCAATATTCCGCCTAACACAAAAGGCCCAGGACTCCGGGACCCGGCGACCGAAAGGATCGAAAGCGTCCATTCAAATTGAAAAATTTACGTGGAAAACATGCAAATTTATGCCATAAACACAATGAGTTTAATGTGCGAGCGGGAGGACCTCGATAAAAAAAGAGAAAGCACACCTCAACCTGTGTAAACTTATGGCCTGACAGTTTTAACCGCATTCAGGGGACGATTTGTAGGCCACACGACCAGGCCCGAAAAAAATGGAAGCAAAATATATAAAACAGTCCATTTTTTGTGGCAAACACCTACCAGACACCTACTTTTTTTCGTGCCTGCTCTGACATTTTATTGACAAAATTATTGAACACGTTTTGACCGGGCCACACAAATCTAGCCATAGCGCCTATATAGCAACATAATGGCCACTCCTCCATAAAGGCGTCCATTGTCGAATGGGCTGGGGGCGGAAAGGTGGCGAGGGGCGTAGCTGAGTGGTATAATGGCCACAGAGAGTTCAGGCGCCGTGCTTCGACCATTGAATTTATATGAATTTATAATTGAAAATTAAACAACTTTCTAAACAAGCTCGGTAAATTGCCGATTGCTCGAATGCTCTTGAAAAACTTTATACATTTTAAACCGAAATTATTTAATTTATATATTTAAAAAAAACATTTCTTAATTTGTATTAAATTTTAGATAAAATAGCTTTAAAAAAGTAGGTATATGGTTTTGAAAAGGTGTCCAAAATTATGCAACAATAAATTTTCTATCTTGTATCTTCCATTCCGAAAGACAGCGTCCTTTTTTACTGCCTACTTTTACTATACTACTACTTTTACTATATACTACTTTTACTAAAATAATTTTTAGTAAGAAACTAATTTTATTTTATGAGCTTATAAACTGAAATTGGATTTAGAAAGTCAGGTAATTAAGCTTTAAATAAATTTTAGACTGAAATAAATTATATCCTTGCATTTAATTGGAAATTGCTTTGTTGGCCAACCGAGATTTACCCAGAGAACTTATTCCGATTAACGCACCTGTCCATAGTTTCGACATAATGAATGTCTTATTTAATTTACCCAGAAATAAGCTCGGGCCCGGAAGAGTGAGCCAAGCCATGTTGAGTGCAGGTCGGCCACGTTGCATTTATAATGACAAATGCATTTTTGATAAAACCCGCTGAGCGTCAAAATTCGCATTAGTGTGTGTGTATTTTGGCATGTATTCCTGTATTCCGGCTAATTTGTTTGCCCATCGGCAAGTGAGTTTGTGTGTGAGCGAGTTTGTGTGAAAGCGATATGTCAATTCGGAACACACACACCCACATGCCTATCAAATTTATTATACAACATATATCCATGCTCCCGTAGAGCAGCAAAAACCACCCGACCACTCAGCATTCAGCATTTCTCCATTTTGGAGCCACCCACCGTGAGCTGTGGAGCCTTTTGTTCGCCGATAAACTTAATTTGAATAATAAATTACGTTGATATTTAATCAGCGTTGTCCTGCGATAAAATCCAATGGGCCCCCGAGAAAAGAGGAAGCATGAAGAGGGGAAAAAGGGGTTCAAATGGACTGTCGTGCAGCTGATAATGGTTAAGCCAAAAGGGTCCTGGCCGCGAATCCTTCGCACGCACTGGCCATAAACTGCATGAAGTCATTATCGTTAAGCGGAATTTGTGTTAATCTGATAACAAAATTATGAACAATTAAGTCATTGCATGCGAATTGAAAATTTAAACCGCGGCAGTTCAACAAAAAGTGCGATCTGAAGTGAATTCAAAGCGACATTAATGCTGCACTTGAAAAAATAGTTAAGTAATGCAGTTTATTAAATTTAATATAAACTATGTTTATAGTATTTGTCTACAAGAATGCAAAAATAATTAAAAAGGTGTCTAAAATAATGCAATAACATTTTCGGAATTCAGATTTTCTTTTTTGCATACTTTTAGACACAACAAGACAGCTTTTTCAGTGCTCTTCGTCCATGGCCAAAAGGAAAACACACATAAATATGAATAAATGTTTGTTTATCTGCACATGAGTGTAATAATCATAGACCAAGGGGCCAATGCACTCGGGAAAAACATCCAGACATCGCACAATGAGAGACAAATGCAAATTAAGCCCCGTAAACAATGCCGCATATTCATATGCCACTGGCGGCGGCACAAATAAATTGGCCTAAAAATATAAAAAGGCTAAAGCCACACAGCGCCACAACAGAAACAACAATAAAAGTTGTACATTTCGCTTACATGGCAATTATGTTAAAATATTCAGCATGAAATGCGATGCGAGAAATGCGAACAGGTGAGACACAATGACTGCCAGATGACCTTTTGTGGTAGAAAACACGATGTGAATGTAGTTATGTTATTTACGTAGAAGAAGTAGGGTGGAAAAGTAACCAATTAAAATAAATGTAGGTAAATGTTGTGATTAAAAAGAGTTGCATTAAATAAAAATTAAAAATATTGAAGAAAATAGTATTCAATTATTTAATTTTTGGTTATCAGTTTATTTTGTATTACCTGTTCTTAAGTGTGTAAGTCACATATATTAAATATTATAATATACCTTTGGAGAGTTGGCCCTAAAAAAGTGTAATTGATCCGTAAAAAATAAAAGAGATGGGTTCAATGAAAATAAAAGGAAAATTGTCAGAGATATATTTTTTAAAATTTCATTGTTTATTTGCTTGTTTTTATCTAAAAGACTATCGCATTATTTAAAGCACATTTAATATACCCAATGATAGACTAAACAATGGCTAAGGGCTAGAGGCCAACAGGAATAGCAAAAATTGGCTAACAAATGCGCAATAAAGTCATTAGAAGTCAAGTACAGCCCTCAGATGGAATGTAAGCTACGATATACGATTTTGCGCTGGTTTTTTTTTGGGCAACATATGTTTTGCATGCAATTTCATTAAATAAATACAAAACAAAATGGCAACACATCCAGTGCATCCCCTACAATTATGGCAGGTGAAGAGGGAAGGGAGGGGGTGTTATTTTGTGGTTTCCGCCGGAAATGGCATACTAAAACAAGAGAGAACGCTATAGTCGAGTGCCTCGACTATTAGATACCCGTTACTCAGCTAAACAACTTGATAGAAATATGCCTTCTTATATGTTTTTCGCCGTTCGATTTTTACCCAGGGATCTCTTTCTAGAAGAGGCTTTCTAGAACTTTCAATTCTGCATCACATCTTCCGTCCCTCTCTAGCGCAGGTTAATTCACTTGTGAAAAACGTATACGAGCAAAAAGAGACAAAATGCGCGCCCCATTTCAAATAATTTAAAATTTGCATTAACATAATGTGAATTAGAGTGACCACAGAAAAAAAGGCCGATTTTTTTGCAATGCCATTTCCTAGATGGCGCTAGTGTATATTGTATTGCGCCATCTACCGCCAGATATTGGTACTACTGGTCATGAAAGGCGGAAATGTAGGCGCTGGCCAGGTTTAAGCGTTTATTGGGTTTGTGGGCGATAGAGTGGGCGTGGCAATTTTTTACTTGGCCAATCGATAGGTATTGACGAAGCGAATACATATCAGTTACTATTTTCATAATAGCTTCAAAACTGTGGGCGTTAAAGGGGGCTTGTGGGCGTTAGAGGGGGCGTGGCACCTTTTTGAAACAAACTTGCGCTGCGTAGGAGCTCCTAGAATATTCATGCAAAATGCCAATCTTCTAGCTTTTATAGTTTCCGAGATCTCAGCGTTCATACAGACAGACAGACAGACAGACAGACAGACAGACAGACAGACAGACAGACAGACAGACGGACAGACAGACGGACAGACGGACATGGCTAGATCGACTCGGCTAGTGATCCTGATCAAGAATATATATACTTTATGGGGTCGGAAACGCTTCCTTCTAGCTGTTACATACTTTTGCACGAATACAATATACCCTTTTACTCTACGAGTAACGGGTATAAATAGGAGAAAGCGCAAAGTTGTCAGTTTCAGAACAACAAACAACCAAAACAGGCAGACGAAAAAAAAAAACAGGGAACCTAGAGGACCTGAAACCATTATAAACTAATGAGATTTAAATGCAAATTCTAGTTTCTAGCGTTAGTCCCGCGGGGGCGTGGCCACTGGCTATTTGTGTGCGTGTGAATGTTGTGGCAAATGACTAAATTTACATAAAAACCATTCTGCCGGCAAAACAAAAAAGCGTGAGAAGCGCCATACCCACCAAAACTTTCACCTGTACAGAAAACTAGGCGGTATCACTTAAATACTAGAATCATTGATGGGCGTCTAAAACTGAAAGGTAAAATTGCGGCAAAATGAATGGAAAATGTCTAAAAAATATTTAATTATTCTACAGGGAAAATTATAATTTTTTTTATTTTCTGTAATAAGTTAATCAGTTAATCCAATTGATTTACTGCCTGAAGGTACAATTTAACTAATTCAATTAAAAAAGCCTAACAACAAAAAAAAAATGTTTTTAAAATTTACATTTCTTTATTATTTTTTTAATTTATTTGGAAACAACGTTTTATTTATTTCAAATATTTTGAGTAATCTACTGTAATTTTAAGAGGAAAAGAATTCACATCCTGATTTTCTGCGCCATTTTAAACATAACACTTTTAATTTGTTGGTTGCGCCTTCATTTGGTCACTGCGGTCATTTTGGCAAATGTTTGCCAACGACAAGTGGTCATTGTCATTGTTGGTTAACCCCTCACCCCCTTTCCAACCCTTTATCCACCCACCAGCTGCTGCAAATTTAATTCAGCCAAATGAAAAGTGCGAAAATTGCTGAAAGTGGCAATCAAATTTGCATGCTTGTAAATATACAATTTAAATGAAAATGGCCACTAACTTTTTCCACCCACATTCTCGCATTCATTTTTTATTTTTTTCATTTTTTAACCCAGCTAATTGCTTCTAATGAGCAATCTTAAAAAGATGACACACAAAATAAAAACAACTTTTTCTCGTTTGCTGTTTGTCATGTGTCGGCAAAATGTTGACAATGAAAATGATTATGACTGACTGCATGCTGGGGGTGTATGTTATATCAAAGCGGAGCTATAGGGGTTAAAGAGTGGGGGTGGGGAGGGCTGGGTCTAGGGAATGAGCCTTGTCGGCTGCTGTTTGAAATTGCTGCGACGTGTAAATGTCGCTAATGTGCCGAGGACACCTACAACGACAACGACAATGTGGATGTGGAAATAACTGTGGAATGCACTTAAAACAAATAAGATAAGATTACCTTTTAATCCAAATGGTATCGGATTTATAATACATTATTGGGACAATTTTTCGCATTTAAGGAATTTTAAAGTATTTTTTAATGCCTTAAAAGATTACCACTCTTACATACCTTTGTCTTTAATAAAATTACTATTTAAATCGAAGTGCTAGAAATTACTTAAACAATAACAATAACTTTACAAGTTCAGAAAAGAAACAGGGAATTTTCTAAAGCCAATTTTTTATTTGACTACATGGCGTATGAGTAATTTTTAAAGACTATTACTTATACGTACCGTTGTATTTGATCTAAATTCTATTTAAATCGAATTGCTCTCCATTATTTCTAGCAATCACTTTAATAAAATAAAAAAAAATAAAAACAGTTTTTTGAATTACAAATAGCTAGTGTTTATGTTACATTCATTAATATAAATAAATTAATATAAAAAAAATACATATATTAAATGAGGGTTATATTTAACATTTAAGTTGTATTAAAAAGGTTGTTCATTATTTTTTCAAGTGTTCGGATGAGGATGTGCTACTGTACCGGTGATGTGGGGAGCATTGGCCATCATGGCCAGCTGCAGGTAGGTGTTTTGGTAAGCTTTTGGCCTTGTCTAAGCCAATGTCAAAAGCGCTGCCGCTGACAGAGAATCAGAGAATTAGAGAAACAGTGAAAGACAAGGGAACAAGGGTATAGGTTACTTGGGGAGAAGGAGAGGGCTAGAGGGCGGGACATTATGGCACACATCGTTGGCCATAAGGTTAAGCTGTTTTCATCACACTCCCGCCGAATAGGAAGGCAGCTGTCGCCATCAAAGTCAAAGTGCTGCAAATTAGATTTTTATGTTAATTAAAAAGGTACGCACACACATTATACTAAAGATTTTCCCAGGCACAGGCATCCACACACTCATTTTCATGGGGAATTTCCCAAATGAAATCTGATTTTCCTTCTCAGTTTGGGCCAAATCAATTGGTTGGAAATGATCTTAATTCGCTTAAGAAAATTCACCAAGCAGCAGACAAATCGATGATTGAGTGAGTGATGCACTGAATGATTGAGCCATTGACTGAAACTCGAGAGCAAGTCATCGAATGGGGTGTGCGGTGGTGACTTACGACAGGTGAAAGGCGAAAGACGAAAGGTGAGCGATTAAATGACAGAGATTCCCAACAGCTTATTGAGAGATTAACCCTTGAGTGAGCGGAAAACTTTGGGGGAAAATTAATAGTTTCCAGAGAAACGTGGTGAGCACTCAAGTCGCTTAATCATCTTAGTATTACTTCATTTTTGTGCGGTAACTTAAAAAATAATGTTTATCTTTGTAGGTGGTAAAATATAATAACTTATTTAAGTTTAATATTTAAAGTTTCTATGTAAATGTTTTTGAAATTAACTTAAATTTTATTGCAAATTTATAAAAAATTTTAAGTGATTAAATAACTGCAGACTCTACGATGTGAAAAGCAAATTTAAAATTATCTTAAAAAGTTTTCAAACTTCAAAACCTTTTAATATTTTAAAGTCCTAATTACTCGTTAGGAGAATACATTCTAAATTATTTCTTTAAACCTGGAATTTATAAAATGGAACTTGCAAATCAAGAAAACAAAGTCAAAAGTAGCTTTACACAAAAACATGCGACAGTAGACAGACATGGGGATGCACATATGTATATTTTTAGCCCCCTCCAAAAGGCGAATCAAAGAGTTGTCAACTTGCAAGTCAAACATCCCCGTAAGGCAAAGCCACTTGTAAAGTCAAAGTCATTCAAAATATATGCATACTTCATTTCATAAATTACGCTGGCATTAAAAGCGCAGATAGACATTACCGCCCCGGCAGCCCGGTAACCACTTACCCACCCACTTACCCACCCATTACCAGCCCCCAAAACGAAGTTCTCAAAGCAATTGATGCGCAACATAAATCTTTGAGCATGTGAAGAGTGCACCCCTCTCAGATCTGCAAAGTCAACCTGAGAAGTGGGAAAATGCCTGGGAGTTTCGGATTTCAGGAAAGGCGGGGGAAAACCTGGGAGGACCTATCAGTCGCTGCTATTTATCATTTAGCTACTCTCGCCGGTTAGTCATTTTTATTTTTGCTTTTTTTCTGCGGCATTTCCCGTTCGGTGTGAGTTATTGCAATTCTGCAACAATTTTTCTTTCGAGTGCCGTTGGCCACTTCAAGACTTTCATATCAAGTTCAGTACGGGCGAGAAAAGGATTTGAAAAGCGGAACGACGGCAGGTGGTTCATCTATATTTTTCGCCGTGCACTGCGGTGAAAAATGGCCATCATTGGATATGAAAATTTGGTTCAGTCGAGGGTACGGTCTTAATCAATTTCGATAAATAGGTAAAATTATTTTAGTTCCTGGGAGAAGTCTTCAAAAGTTGTTTTACTAATATGCAAAAATGATTTATATATTTTCTGATTTATATCTAACTTATACTTATACTTTCTAAAGGTAAATAACAATCTCTTAATTTCTTCTGAAATTTTTTAAGTCTCTGGTAGTTTTAATATCCATACAAATCATTGCACACTTTCGGGTACTTTTTAAAAGTTTTATAGAATTCCTTCTGATTTTTTTAAAGAACTAATAATTTCGCTAACTATATTTAATTATTTTTAAAGCTCCAAAACATATAGTATCCACATTTATTTAACGTGCAACCTGTCACCTCGCCTCACGGCTGTTTTGTGATTTTAATGCCGATTGACAAGGAGTAGGAAGCCGGGAAAAGGGCCCAGTCCCAAGGAACGGAAACTGAGACTGAAGACTTGGTTAAGTCAGTGTCAGGCTGTGTTATCCTCGCTGTCCGTCCGTCAGATTCTCCCGGACGGACAGACGAACGAACGGACGGGCGGACAGACGGACAGTGCCTTCGTAATGGACTTGGCACTTTGCAACTTGCCCATTCAAAATGTGTGTGTAAGAAGTTTAAATCGCATCCAGCGGCTGAAGGAGCAGAAGGACTGCGATGCTCACACTTGAATAAATACCAGGACGAGCCGGATGACGACGATGGCGACGCTGTCATTGCAATTGCAAATAAATAAGAAAGCCGGGCGCAAGGATACCAACGGAATCCAACAGGATGGGGCGACAAAGTTGCCCAGGAGCAAAATGGGTGGATGTGGATGGTGATGGTAGGGGTTTTAAGTTGCTTGTAATAAAATTGCTGCAAGGACTTGAGAAAAGTGCAAAAATGAAGTGCACAGATGCTTATCAACTCCCTCCCTGCCACGCCCCCTCCCCCTCTCCAATTCCTGCCCAGCTTTTCTCCAACTGCAATCGCTGCCTTTCCCTCAGTCAAGTTGCAGATACTTTTGCTATGATTTAACCGACACCTTCACTGGGGAAAAAAGTCGAGGCAGCCAGATAGAGCAGCCTGTGTGGGTGTCAAAAAATGAGAAATAGCTTCGGTCCGAAGGCAAAGCTGCACTGCAAGAAAATCTATGTTATAATGTTATTAAAATGTAGGAATAAGATGAAAAATTCGAGTGGAGAAAGAAACTTTCTTTATATATTAAAATGACCTTTAAATTCCATAAAATTCCAAATTGTTTTCCATTTATTAAAAGCGTCACAAAGTATGCAATAAAAAAAGAAACGTCAAATAATTTGTTGCATACTTTTGGACACCCGTATAAGTTAGTTTGAAACCCATTCGTTTTCAGCCATCTAAAACTCCAACATTTTCTTCCAGTACTTTTACCTGCTTTCATTTCGGGCAAAAAGAAATGCTAAGTAGTCTGTCCGTAAGTCGGATGTTCAGAATAGGGCAGCAGATAGCTGGCGGAGGGGGGTTTTCCAAAAGCAACAGGGCGGAGGGGGCGTGTCAAAGCTCATTACTTGTTGTCATGTTGCGATTACGTTGGCAAAGCTTACGTTACGTAAATGTAATTCATAGCCATGTGGGCAGGGGTACCCCCTATATGTATTCAAGGACTTTCCAGGTATCCAGCTACATCGGTGTCATTATGAAGTGTCTGCTCCTGTTCCAAGGACTCAGGCGAGTCCTGTGATGTATGGCTGTCATTTCACACATGCGAGAAACGGGGAGCAAGATTGTCTGACTGATTGTGTATGGAGAGGGGGTCTGTACTCCGTATCCCTCTATCTGTGTGATAAGCCTTTGCTAACTAGCTGCCTGCTCACAGATTTGTAGCAGTTACTAAAAGTTCACTTACGGCAAGAAGTCTCAGCCGGGATAAGAGCGGAAAAATCTAAAAGGAAGCGGAATGGAAAAAGTACACAGAGTAGATGGAATAAAAACACTACATTGCTGGTGCTAATGTGACTTTTCCCATAACAAGCTGGCTTGTAATTTTCTGTTAGCCAATTGTCAAGCGATGGAAACTATTTTACCCATTTGTAAGCCAATAAGTGTGCGCTGCATGTGGGGAGGTCCGATTTTCCTCTTCCATTTCCACAATTATCGGTTAATTAAAATGAGCTCGCAAACGGAAATAGAAAGAAAAGTTTTGCATTCGGCTCTGATGCTCAGTAAAAATTGAGGTTGATAGATTTAAATTTGGGATATGGTTTAATTTTGATATTATTTAGAAGAACTTTTTATAAAACTATCTTAATAATTTTGTGTAAGTAACTCTGCAAAATATTTACCTTAATAATATTACATTTTTTAATTATTTGATTAATTTAATGTTGTTTAAATTATTAAAATATTTTTCTTAAGCTTTCAAAATGTAATAAATTTATTTTTACCAATATTTTCTCGATATGATAATAAATGTTGATAGAAATAAATTAAACTAAGAATTCTAAAAAAAGATATTTAAAAGTTTTTCACACAGTGAATAGTCAGTTAATTAAGCCCATCCACCAAACTTCTCCAACTGAAGCCTCGATCCGATCACAAGTTTTGTGAATTTAATATTCCCCCGACAGTATCGCCATGGTTTATCATTCGCCAGTTCATTCCCGGCACCCAAGGCATTACCATATACGAGCAAAAATAAACTTTGCCAAAGCAAAAATTGTTACTAAATGGTTTATGCACACATGGAAGCCGGCTGCAAAAAAAAAGAATAAATAGCAGAACAGAACAGGGAAAAAAACAACAAGTTAGAGGAACAGAGAGCTGGTAAGAGAAAATAAATGCAACATGTAATGATTGCAAAAGTTATAAAACGTAAATTAAGTTGAACGAATGAAGAGTTACCGACCGAAGCGCCAGCATAATGTAATGAAAATGGGAAAAAATGCCACGAGGAAAATTCAACCGACACACACAGAGAAGCCAACATGTTTTTCCCAACTTTTAATGCGGGGAAGCTGCCGCTGCCGCTGTCGAGAAAAACTGTTGGGGAAAACTATGAAATTAACTGCTTATTAAGGCCAGAGCAAAAGCAAGAGAAGCCAGTGATGGATTCCGCTTTCGCAGGACTACAGGACTACTTCAAGTTTGTCAAGTGAAACTTTCTGCCAAATGGCATGGAAAATGTTGCCACAAGCGGGAAACAGACGACGTCTGTAGGATCATTAATTATTTTGCTCATTAGCGTGTGTAAGAGACATTACTAACCAACAAATGCAACAAATTCCGCATAAGAAAACTCTTGAAATTTTCTTAGTTAAGGTCTCGGTTTCCTCTCCCTCGCATCCCAGACATCCTCTTCCTTTTCGTCCTTCGTCCTGCGTATCTGTGTCGTGTCAAAAGCAGCAAATGCTGCAAAAAATTGCAATTGAAAATGGCACACAGAATGTAGATGAAACGCTGAATACGTAAAGTGTGCGTACGATGGTAAAGTTTCTCGAGTACCAATACCCTTTATCGATTGCATAAGTAGTCGGGGTATATTGGACAAAACGGAAGAGATATTAAAAAAGAGGATAGGAAAAATTCACACTTAAATACTTACTTATTTATTTGAAAATTATTTAAGAAAATTATTTTAGAAAATCGAATTTATCATTAAATATCACTTTCCATGGAAATTTACTAAGGTATTTTTTTTAAGGTTTTCTGTAATCGTAAAAATTATAAAAATAATAGAATTAAAATGTTTCCTTTCTTTTTACTTATTTATTGGTATTATCTACATTTTTTAGTATATACAAAAAAAATAGATTCAATAAAATCCCTATTTTTAGCTAAACGTTATTGTCAGCTTGGCAAATTGAGTACAACCTATCGTGACATGGAATATCGTTCATTTTCCCATTTAAAAGCTCAACGCAGTGTTCATTATTTAAGTTGTTGTTGGGTTCCCCCGATTGCCACTGTAAATGTGGTGCTGTCTTTCCGGATGCCTCGGATAAGTATATTCCCTGACTGGCAATGTCGTTTATGCCCAGCCAGTAGCGATCTGCATCAAGTATCTTAGTGATCGCGTCCAGTTCCTCCTGATCCTTAATGGCGGCTATATAGCCACCCATTTCCCGACAGGCATTTACGGCTCCTTGCCAAGAGGCTCTTGTTTGGGTCTCGATGTAGAAGAGTCTAGAACCGATTCGCCTAAACTTTGGCCAGAGAATTTTTGCTTGAACTTCGGAAAGAATATCCATAAGCGCAGCCTGTTGAGTCTGCATATCCCTCTGATTCTTTTCCAACCTCTCCAATCTCCCATCGAAGTTTTCCGGTATGGTATTCTTGAAAGTTTCCGTCAGGGACTTTTGCTCCTTTTCCAGATTGATCTGCACTTCCAACTGGGATCCCAATGCCTTTTGAATGTCCGTCTGGTGAGCTTCCATTCTGGTTAGACGAACTAACGAATCCTCCAGGGATACGGTTTGTTCCTCCAACTTGGTCTGAATTTGGCCCAGTTTCGCTTGGGTGTCGTTTAGTTTGAGGGCATCGGAGGTGTTCCATTGCTCCTGGTGCTTCGCAATGTGATTCAAGAGGGGTTCCAGCACCGAAAGACAGAATTCACCGCACTGATTAGGGGGATCTTTCAGAAGGCATACAGATCGAACATTTTCCAGCGATTCCGATTGGGATCTATACAGATTACACGCAATTAATAAAAACTGAGTATAAGATACGATCTTGAACATGGTGAAGGTTTACAACCGCACAAGGAGAACAATTCAAGCGCACTAATTCGGAATTCATTTAGCGACTTTCGAGCTCTTCGTATAGATAAGAAGGAGGCATTTATATAAGTAGCAAATAATCAAGACTTGTGGATATCTGTCCCTTTTGAATGACTGTTTTATTTATTAGTATATTGTATATTGAGTATATTGTATTAGGAAGGGTTTATAATAATAAAAATAAAGTATACAAAGTTTAATTTTCGATCTTGAACCTAATAGAAACTGACAAGCGCATATAAAAGTCGCAATCAAAAATTCCAAAAACGAAAGTATTCTTATATCTTTGCTTTTAGGTATCTTTCATTCGAATTTAAAATTTGCAAACCCTTTTCGAGTTTGATAAAAGCAATTGCAGACGGCAACAACTAAAGTTGCACTGGCAGCATCAAGATGTCGTTGCTGTCGTCATCGCTGTCTGTTGCGTCACGTAAAGGGGGATGAAGGGGGGTGAAAGGGGTGAAGGGCCCCCGAAAAAGAACTAGGGAAGAGCATTCAAAGTCAAATCTACACAATGGCTTCAAAATGTGTGCTTAAACATTTTATTTATCACGCCAAATGCATGCATATGTGAGCAGGAAATGGGCGAACGTGTGCGAGTGAGAAAAATATGCGAACTTTCTGCATCACGTTGCTGGTATTCAATGATTTTTCAAACACTTCCCCTCCCCCTTTTCCACCCATCGCATTTATCGCAATTGTCTGCATTTCACACCGCTTTTTCTTTATTTTTTGTAGAATACGTTGCTTTTTTTATCTGAACGCTCTTTGTTTTTCTTGGGAAAAAGCTGATATTTTAAGTTGGAGTCAATTTCTGAAAGGGGTTCGTCGGTATCTCTTAATGCTGCGATAATACTTTCTCCAACTTTTACTCTTCGGCTACGTGAGTCATCACATGAAGCCATCAAAATAGTTGGCAAAATATTGTTTTTTTGGCAGGAATTCCATGCGCGAAAAACGGATAGTTTAAGTTTATTACTAAACGAAATTTTGTTGTATACAAATTTTTATTTATTAGGTATTCAAATTTTGAAAAATATTAAACAGGTATCCTATTAAAAAACCTATAAGATGAGTTACAACCTTTTTCCCCATATTATTAAAATGTATTAGCAGTATTATTATTTGAAATAATAAAATAATCCAATTAACTCAAAAAGGAATCATTTAATAACAGCCAATAAAAGTTAACATTTTTCCTGGATTTTATTGTCCCCAAGTTATTTATTTTCATTAATTTCCTTTTGGACCTCCTTCAAGATTACGACCTGTGAAAGTCTGAACTAAAATTAAAAGCACAAAAAATTAAATTAAATGCAGTGAACCATTAAACGGGGCCCATAATCATTGATCTTTTAATCAATTTGGGCGGGCCAATAAAGCAGCGGAGAAAGCGAAACGGGGGCAAAAGTCATAAAACACTGTCTATACGGAAAGTTCACCTTTTGCTGTGGAGATTAGGGCAACTTTTAAATGGTTTTAATGTCTTTTTTATGGTCAGAAGACCAGATTTCAGTTCCGTAACCTTGACGGCATATGAGTAATGAGAGTTTTAGTGGCCTGTGCCGGCATTGATTTTTCATCTTTCCCATTTTCCCATGAAAACTCTACCCTAATTACGGGAGCCTGGTTGTATAGCTGCTTTTGGCCTGTCACAAGATTAGAGGAGGGCAAAGTTTCCATTTCTCTGATTTGTTCCTTCTCGTTTTTTTACTGGGTAAAACTTCCTTTACTCTGGAGGCTGTGTTATGACATTGTAAGCGTCCGATAAGCAAATGTCACAGGGAGGGAGTCCAAAAAAGGGGTCAGGGAAAGGGTCAAAGTTGCAGTCGCCTTCTGCCATTTGTCATTTAAATTTCTGTGAAAGGGCAAGAAAAATAAAAATGGTTGTTCTACCAAAAGGGAAAGAAATTTCACACTGAAGGAAAAATGAAATACTTTTTTTAAATTTATATATAAAAACAACAAAAATAAATAAAGTAGCTTATTTAATACTAGAAAGAACTGAAAAAGCTGTCTAAAAGTATGCTGTGAAAATGAAAAGTTCATCGTTTTTTGTTGCCTACTTTAAAAAAAAATTTTTTTAAATATTTTATGGTGATTCCTAGCATCCTAAAAAATCTTGTATTTTTCCAAAGTGAAATATTTTTAAAAATCTCTTTCCGAGTGCAGCCAAATTTGCATCTTTCTTTCTGTAACTTCAGCGAGACCCCTGCAACCTTTCCTTCAGTTTTGGTTTTATCTTCGGGACTCGTTTCAGCTCCTCGAAACGAATAAAAAAAGTTGAAGTGAAAAAGTTAAGCAATTAACAAGCTGATAACTTTTTCGGCCGACTTGCAGCTTTCGCTTCACCCAAGAAATTCCCTTGACTTTTCTTGCTACCCGCCAAATATATAACCTCCCCGCTTTTCATGACTTTTCATTTACTGTTTGCCTACAATTCGGCGGTGTCAGTTTCGAGGTCAACCCCCGGAGTCTGGGGATCCTCTGATGATAACCCCCGAGGACTAAGAGTTTTATGGCCCAAGGGTTGGCGACTCCAGCGTATCCGGTTTTATGTGCTCATACGGCATAATTGTGGCCCCGTAATTGGCCTGACAATTGCACCAAAAGCCAAAAGCCAGCCAAAAAGGAAAATGCCTCACTGCCCGCTTAAGTAGGATATCAGACTTCCTTTGTGCGAGTTTGTATATAAATAAATACATATATGTATGTACATGCGGAAAGATATGGCCTTATCGGGCTTTATGCAGCGAGATGTCAAACAATGAACGTGCAAATGCTTCTGCAGCTCTTAAAAAGGGCAATTAAAACGCAAACCAATTAAACGCTCGGGAAACCTTCAAAAGCTGCCGTTTAAATTACACTTGCTTAAAGAAAATAAAACTGCCATCCAATGAAGTTTTTTATAATCCATCATTATAATATTTCTTACGATTTTCAAGCTGGCAGTTGGAAATAAGTAGTTCTATTAAAACAAAAGTCTTTGTTCAGCGCAGAGATGTTTATTGAAAAGATATTTAGAATTAAATAATATTATTTACTTTTTCCGAATTTGTATTAATTAGTTTCTACTATTTTGGATTCCATCTAAACTGTATTGTCTAGACTGCAAATAAATTTAAAATTAGATCTACATGGCCAATCAACCATACCACCGTCGAAATCATCAGCGATAAAGCCAACGCAGTTCTCATTGTCATCCCTGTTGTCCGGATCTCCAGGAATCCACATCAGAAATGGAGCTTTATTTCCAGATGCATCGGATATATAGACTCCTTCATCGTTTATATCGTTAATGCCCAGCCAGTAACGATTGCTATCACTGAGTTTCAGTAAAAGGCCATCAAATTCCTCTTGATCTTTGATAGCTGCTAAGTAACCTCCTTTTTCTCTACACGCGATTTGAGCATCTGCCCAATTTTTCTCCATTTCTTCTTCAATATAGAAGTAGCGGGATCCAATCCTCTCAAATCCTAAAGGTATGACGATTTTTCTTACCTTAGTCTCCACCATTTTTCCCTCCACCAAGGCCTTAATTGACTTCTGGATGTCCGCCTGTTGATTTTGCACAGCGATTAATTGATTTGCAAAGAGTTGAATTTTGAGAGTGTCCAAAATATTTTTGAACTCTTGAGTCTTCATCTTGCCCAGAATATCCTTCTGATTTTTTTCTATCGTTTCCAGACTGCTTTCAAAGTCCTCTGGAATTTTCTTTAATGTTTCCTGTAAGGATGTGTGCAGTTTCTCCATTTTCATTAGCCTTTCTTGGAAGTTTTCTGGTATGGATTTATTTAAAACTTCCAGCTGAGATTTCTGATCATTTGCCAAGATGATCTGAGTTTCTAATTGAGTCCCAACTGCCTTTTGATGATCGTCCATCCGGCTCAGTCTCTCCTCAAAGTCAACTGGAATTTTCTTTGAAGTTTCGAAGACGGTGCTCGTCAAAGTTTCCAGCTGGGTTTTCTGATCCTTTTCCAAATTGATCCCAACTTTCAATTGAGCCAAAACAGAATCTTGTTGATCATGTATTACGCCTCGTGCCTTCTCGAAATCATGTGAAATTTTGTTTAGTGTTTCCTGTAAGGATGTTGGCTGTTCCTCCATCTTGGCCAGCCTCTCAGTAAAATTTTTGGGGATGATATTCTTAAAAGTCTCCATTAAGGACCTCTGATCCTTTTCCAGATTAATCTGTGTTTCCAGTTGCGATTCCAATGACTTCTGGATGTCCGCCTGTTGATTTTGCAACGCGATTATTTTTTCCTCGCTGTTCTCTGAAAGGATTTGATTTTTAAAATATAGTACGTCAGAAAAACTTTCTCATGTATTTTGATCTTACTCTGCATTTTAGAACTTTCACCTTCTAAAGGTTTTGCATGTACCCAACACAAAGTACAGGCAACAATCGCGATGGACAAATAAATGCCCAGTCTCAACATACTGATCGCGTATAACAATTAGAGGCAAACGGCGCAAACGAACTGATTGTTCTTCAGCAGAATAAACCCTATTTATGCTCGTCTTATTTATCTAAAATATCTTTCATCCTTGTCACGCTTGACATTCCTGATTATCTTTGGGTTTTTCACGTGCACATATGGTATCGCTTGCGTGCCTAGGAAATCTGATCCTTCTCAGGTCAACCCATGCTCGGATTAAAATAAGATTACCTAATAATCCACGCGGCCATTCCTATTTATAATTGGGTTTTCCTGCCTAGGACTTATTTTATCACCTTATTGTAAAATAGGTACTTAAGGTAAGGTAAAGATATTGGCCACCGTTCCAGGGATTCCAGATATATATTGTTATTCTTACTATTATTATTATATTACAAAATTTGTTATACTTATTTTCCGATTATTCCTAAGGTCGATCTTAAGATCGACTCAGCTAGTGATCCTGATCAACAATATAATAAAATAGTTGGAAGGGTAAGGCAAAAGGACAAGAAAATGTAAGTCAAATTTTCAAGTCTCCAGAAACCAGGCTTAAACGAAATAACAGTCTAAAGGAAGGTTTACCGCGGAGTTCAAGTTAAGTTTGGAAGAAATATTTGGAGAAATATAATAAGCTAAGAGAGAAGGGCATTCAAACATAAAATGTCTTTCCGTAAATTTTCATTTCCTTTCCTTTAAGCATTCCCCTCATCGAAATTATTGGCAAATAATCCCATTGCTTTGCAAGTTGGAAGTTTGGAAATAAGTACTTCTGATAAATCAAAAGTATTTGTTCAAAGCAGAAAGGTTTACTAAAAAGATATTTAGACTTAAACAATGTTATTTTTTATTCCACTTAAACTGTATTATCCAGACTGCAAATGAAATTAAAAGCAACTCTACATGGCCAATCGACCATACCGCTGTCGCTATAATTAGCGATAACGCCAACGCAGTTCTCATTGTCACCCCTGTTGTCCGGATCTCCTTTAAGCCACTTCAGAAATGGAGCTACATTTGCAGATGCATTGGATATATAGACTGCTTTATCGCTTATATTGGTAATGCCCAGCCAGTAACGATTGCTATCACTGAGTTTCAGTAAAAGGCCATCAAATTCCTCTTGATCTTTGATAGCTGCTAAGTAACCTCCTTTTTCTCTACACGCGATTTGAGCATCTGCCCAATTTTTCTCCATTCCTTCTTCAATATAGAAGTAGCGGAATCCAATCTTCTTAAATCCAGAAGGTATGACGATTGTTTTCGGTGCCTCAGTCTCCACCTGCCTTCTCTCCACCAAGTCCTTAATTGACTTCTGGATGTCCGCCTGTTGATTTTGCACTGCGATTAATTGATTTGTAAAGATTTCAATTTTGCGAGTGTCAAATCTGACTTGCTGAATCTCCATCTTTTTCAGAATATCCTTCTGATATTTTTCTATCGTTTCCAGACTGCTCTTAAAGTCCTCTGCAACTTTCTTTAATGTTTCCTGTAAAGATGTTTGCTGTTCCTCCATCTTTATTAGCCATTCTTGGAAGTTTTCTGGTATGTATTTATTTATAGCTTCCAGCTGGGATTTCTGATCCTTTGCCAAGATGATCTGAGTTTCTAATTGAGTCCCAACTGCCTTTTGATGATCGTCCATCCGGCTCAGTCTCTCCTCAAAGTCAACTGGAATTTTCTTTGAAGTTTCGAAGACGGTGCTCGTCAAAGTTTCCAGCTGGGTTTTCTGATCCTTTTCCAAATTGATCCCAACTTTCAATTGAGCCAAAACAGAATCTTGTTGATCATGTATTACGCCTCGTGCCTTCTCGAAATCATGTGAAATTTTGTTTAGTGTTTCCTGTAAGGATGTTGGCTGTTCCTCCATCTTGGCCAGCCTCTCAGTAAAATTTTTGGGGATGATATTCTTAAAAGTCTCCATTAAGGACCTCTGATCCTTTTCCAGATTAATCTGTGTTTCCAGTTGCAATTCCAATGACTTCTGGATGTCCGCCTGTTGATTTTGCAACGCGATTATTTTTTCCTCGCTGTTCTCTGAAAGGATTTGATTTTTAAAATATAGTACGTCAGAAAAACTTTCTCATGTATTTTGATCTTACTCTGCATTTTAGAACTTTCACCTTCTAAAGGTTTTGCATGTACCCAACACAAAGTACAGGCAACAATCGCGATGGACAAATAAATGCCCAGTCTCAACATACTGATCGCGTATAACAATTAGAGGCAAACGGCGCAAACGAACTGATTGTTCTTCAGCAGAATAAACCCTATTTATGCTCGTCTTATTTATCTAAAATATCTTTCATCCTTGTCACGCTTGACATTCCTGATTATCTTTGGGTTTTTCACGTGCACATATGGTATCGCTTGCGTGCCTAGGAAATCTGATCCTTCTCAGGTCAACCCATGCTCGGATTAAAATAAGATTACCTAATAATCCACGCGGCCATTCCTATTTATAATTGGGTTTTCCTGCCTAGGACTTATTTTATCACCTTATTGTAAAATAGGTACTTAAGGTAAGGTAAAGATATTGGCCACCGTTCCAGGGATTCCAGATATATATTGTTATTCTTACTATTATTATTATATTACAAAATTTGTTATACTTATTTTCCGATTATTCCTAAGGTCGATCTTAAGATCGACTCAGCTAGTGATCCTGATCAACAATATAATAAAATAGTTGGAAGGGTAAGGCAAAAGGACAAGAAAATGTAAGTCAAATTTTCAAGTCTCCAGAAACCAGGCTTAAACGAAATAACAGTCTAAAGGAAGGTTTACCGCGGAGTTCAAGTTAAGTTTGGAAGAAATATTTGGAGAAATATAATAAGCTAAGAGAGAAGGGCATTCAAACATAAAATGTCTTTCCGTAAATTTTCATTTCCTTTCCTTTAAGCATTCCCCTCATCGAAATTATTGGCAAATAATCCCATTGCTTTGCAAGTTGGAAGTTTGGAAATAAGTACTTCTGATAAATCAAAAGTATTTGTTCAAAGCAGAAAGGTTTACTAAAAAGATATTTAGACTTAAACAATGTTATTTTTTATTCCACTTAAACTGTATTATCCAGACTGCAAATGAAATTAAAAGCAACTCTACATGGCCAATCGACCATACCGCTGTCGCTATAATTAGCGATAACGCCAACGCAGTTCTCATTGTCACCCCTGTTGTCCGGATCTCCTTTAAGCCACTTCAGAAATGGAGCTACATTTGCAGATGCATTGGATATATAGACTGCTTTATCGCTTATATTGGTAATGCCCAGCCAGTAACGATTGCCTTTCTGGAGTTTCAATACCACGGCATTGAATTCCTCTTCATCTTGGATGGCAGCCAAGTAAGCTCCCTTCCTTCGACAGGCGTAAAAGGCTTCAGTCCAACTTTTCTCCATTTGCTCTTCAATATGAAAGTATCGGGATCCAATCTTCTCAAATCCTGGTGGGATAATGATCGACTTCGGTGCCTCAGTCACCTGATTCATCTGTTCCATTCTTACCTCAAAGTCCTCTAGAATTTTCTTAAGAATTTCTGGTGAAGATGTTAGCTGTTCTTCCATCCTGACCAGCCTGTCCGCCAAGCTTTCCGGGATGGTATTCTTAAAAGTTTCCAAAAGGGATTTCTGCTCTGCAATTACCTTGTGAGTTTCCTTCAACTGATTCTGCATCGCGACTAGTCTCTCCTCGTTGTCCTCTAGAAGGGTTTTTGTTTGTAAGATTTTAGAAAGAATGCTTAGTGCATTTTCCACTTACTCTGCATGGCTGTCTGGATTTTATTTAGTTCATGAACAACATTGCATTTGCTCTGCTTAGCAATGTGATCCAGCAAAGGAAACATTTTCACCATCAGTTGATTCGCTGATGTTTTCGGAAAATCGCCTTCCAAGGATTCTGCCTGATACCCATTTGGATTCAAGGCAATAATTGCAATAGGAAAAAGTATTCCGAAATTTAACATTGTCAGCGCGTGTTAGATAAAAAACTAATGCCAAAGCAAGCTTTGTGGCTGCGTTTTATACACCCCTGCTGCACTGATAAGAAAATCGAGTTATTATGTTTTTTTCAATAATTAACATATTAAATTTCATGACTTGGGTGTGATGTTAAGAGGTGTAGATTTCACTATGTTGAAATTATGACTCGGGATTTACCCGCAGACAATCTCGATTCCCAGTGCTTTTGATAGCCACACGGAAACATAAAAATACTAATTAAATCTGACATCATCTGAATTCCCGTCGTTTATTTTTATAACCTTGCAGAAGGTATTATAATTTCAGTCAGAAGTTTGCAATGCAGTGAAGGAGACGTTTCCGACCCCATAAAGTTTATATATTCTTGATCAGCATCACTAGACGAGTCGATCTAGCCATGTCCGTCTGTCCGTCTGTCTGTTTCTACGCAAACTAGTCTCTCAGTTTTTGAGCTATCGGGACGAAACTTTCGCAAAAGTCTTCTTTCTATTGCAGGTAGTATATATGTCGGAACCGACCGGATCGGACAACTATATCTTATAGCTCCCATAGGAAGGATCGCAAAAAAAACTTTAAGAAATTCTAGCTTCGGTGTTTTTTGAAATATTACCTTCTACTTTTGGGGATGTTATTTTTTAAATATTTCTGAATTTCGAATTAATTATTTAAAAAATCGGACTACTATATCATATAGCTGCCATAGGAACGATCGGAAAATTAATGGAAAAGTAATAGGAAATAAATTCTATCTTCTTTGGTTTTTATTGTATTATCTTCTACTCTAGGATATGACTCTTTTTAAATATTTCCGAATTTCAATTTTAATTTGATCAAAATCGGATGACTATATCATATAGCTGCCATAGGAACGATCGGAAAATTAATGAGAAATATTATAAAATTGAACATTTTTGCGATTTGTTAATTAATAGGAATGGCTTCGGCTGTCCGAAGCTAGCTTCCTTTCTTGTTTTATATTGACAAGATCTAAAGGACAAGAAAATGTAAATCAATCTTTCGATATCTCTACAAACCAGGCTTAAACGAAATAACCGTCTAAGGGAAGGCCAACCGACCACCAAATATCAAATGAAAGGTGAGAGTAAACATTTACCGGCACATAAGATCGCATGAGAGCGACATCAAAGAGAGCTCTCTGAATGAATGGTTATTTTTCTTTTTCACAGGCCCCCAAAATGAAGAATACAAAAAGAGAAATTTATCTGCCCATATCTAATGCGTAATTATTATTTTCGAAAAGTCGAAATTATTGGCAAAAAAAATAAATGTTACTCAAATGATCAAATACCTAATTATTCTTGACTAAACATATTACAATGGTTGGCCCTACAAAAATAGAAGGTATATATAAATAAAATTCTTACCTCGCTAAATTTTAAATTTAAATATTTTTTCCTTGGCGTTTTTTGATTCAAAAAGCTAGAGCGTCGAAAAATAATAAATATTGGGTATTTAAATTTTTAAAGGCCTAAAAAACACTAAAATAGATCACTTGGAAAATTATTGGCGATTAAGACGACGAAAGACGAACTCAAAGCACACGCGGAAACCTTTTCGGTAAAAAGGGCGGGTTACCGGTGGTGTTTATTCGATATCGCTGACAATTTTAAACTACTAAGCCTAACATAGTGTCAGCACTTAGGAGCGAAGTGGAGACTTCGGGGGAGAGTGGAAGCTGTGGGGGCAGCAAGAGTGGGGAAGAGAGAGAGAGGGTGAGATGAGGGGCTCACTATGTGTACAAGAAAGCTCTGATCGCTTGCTCCTAAAAAAATACAGATATATCATTGTTAATGTCATGTATAAGTCATATATATTTTAATGATTTACTTCGGAGGAAATTCACGACCGTTCTTATCAGCTTTCAAGTATTTTTTTTAAATTAATCTGTTAACCTATTAAAAAATTAATATAAGTTATGTATGATTGTATTTAAAGTTTGTCAAAAACAAAAATAAAACCCATTAAGCTATTTATTAATTTCGAGAAATGTAAATTCCGTTAAAAAGCGCAATGGAGTGCCAACCCATTTTTTGGGATACATACATATCCGGGGAGAAAAGCGCAAGACATTTCCCTGGCTAATGTTGATGCACAATTTTTGGGAGTTTATAAACCAGATATAAAGCAGCAGAACGACAAGATAGCCAAGGAGACAGTGCACTATGGGGAATTTGACCACTTTTTTTGGCCAAAACCCATTTTTTTAAAGTCGTTAAACTAAAATTGTGTTTTCTAGAATACTTTAACGGAAGACCAATCTTCAATGTTACGTTTCAGGAATTTCGATAGAGGCCGCCTCTGCTAACTTACAGCTGTTAGATCAGCTGCTGTATGTTGCATTTTCACGCCTCAGAAATTTGACGCAATGCTGAGACTATTTAATTGCTAAAAATAAGAGTCTTAAATCAATTTAAGTGGAGTTTTTTGAATTAATTCAAGGGAGGGTAGTGTGCACTAAGTATTTGTGTGATTAAACAATCTAAATTAATCGTGGTTTTCTTGTAATCGATTATTTTTGTGACCGGTCTAACATGAATATTTTTAAAGAAAACCAATTTTTAAATAGAGATACAAAGCGAGTCCAGCGGAGTCCATCCATCAAACCTTAGGGAATTAAAGAGTAAGGAATTCTCTTTAAAATTAATGTAGTCAGAAAATTCACTTTTTTCGATTCTTGGAGAAATTTAGTTTTTTAGATCATAACCTCAAATTTTGCAATTGCCCCTTTGTTTGCACTGTGGAAGAAAGATATCAATAGACATACATTTGAAATGTCTTCTAAAGTAAGGCAAAAACCCTTATCGCTACCATTTGACAATAAAAGCGGACTTAGGAGGTTGTAAAAAGAAAAATAAAGCTATAACTGTATCAAAAAATGAAAGAAATGGCATGTAAACTCTGAGAATTTTCGGTTCTATGAAACTAAAAGAAATATTCTTCCGATTTTAACACAATTTTCTGTGTGGTTTTAATACTGTATTAAAACAGTACTTATCAAGTTTTATGCATTTATCTCTAAAAATAGCAAAGTTGATCTGATCATTCCTATGGCAGCTATATGATATAGTTGTCTGATCCGAAAGATATTCATGCAGAATATGCGTTGTGATAAATAATAACGATTGCTAAAGTTTTACTTTGATATCTTTAAAATTGATGGAGTTATTAATATTGGCCAAAAAAAGTGGTCAAATTCCCCATAGTGCAATGCCAGGCCAGACACAAAACACAACAATTTTTGTTGCCTGCATGGCGGCGCCTCTTATGCTCCCCTCCCCCTACTCTTCCAGCATTTCCCTATATAGAATACCTCCATCCCATCCATCCCCGTTCTTATCCCCACTTTTGGGTTGGCTGCACTCGGCATTATGCTTTGCGTATTTGTCGCTTTATGAAGTCATCTTGGCGTAAAAGCAAATTTATGACCAACTTCACTTTATTTCTGTCAGTTTTTGGCCCAGCATAAAGATGGCCATCTTTTTGCCACTGCACTATGGGGAATTTGACCACTTTTTTTGGCCAATATTAATAACTCCATCAATTTTAAAGATATCAAAGTAAAACTTTAGCAATCGTTATTATTTATCACAACGCATATTCTGCATGAATATCTTTCGGATCAGACAACTATATCATATAGCTGCCATAGGAATGATCAGATCAACTTTGCTATTTTTAGAGATAAATGCATAAAACTTGATAAGTACTGTTTTAATACAGTATTAAAACCACACAGAAAATTGTGTTAAAATCGGAAGAATATTTCTTTTAGTTTCATAGAACCGAAAATTCTCAGAGTTTACATGCCATTTCTTTCATTTTTTGATACAGTTATAGCTTTATTTTTCTTTTTACAACCTCCTAAGTCCGCTTTTATTGTCAAATGGTAGCGATAAGGGTTTTTGCCTTACTTTAGAAGACATTTCAAATGTATGTCTATTGATATCTTTCTTCCACAGTGCAAACAAAGGGGCAATTGCAAAATTTGAGGTTATGATCTAAAAAACTAAATTTCTCCAAGAATCGAAAAAAGTGAATTTTCTGACTACATTAATTTTAAAGAGAATTCCTTACTCTTTAATTCCCTAAGGTTTGATGGATGGACTCCGCTGGACTCGCTTTGTATCTCTATTTAAAAATTGGTTTTCTTTAAAAATATTCATGTTAGACCGGTCACAAAAATAATCGATTACAAGAAAACCACGATTAATTTAGATTGTTTAATCACACAAATACTTAGTGCACACTACCCTCCCTTGAATTAATTCAAAAAACTCCACTTAAATTGATTTAAGACTCTTATTTTTAGCAATTAAATAGTCTCAGCATTGCGTCAAATTTCTGAGGCGTGAAAATGCAACATACAGCAGCTGATCTAACAGCTGTAAGTTAGCAGAGGCGGCCTCTATCGAAATTCCTGAAACGTAACATTGAAGATTGGTCTTCCGTTAAAGTATTCTAGAAAACACAATTTTAGTTTAACGACTTTAAAAAAATGGGTTTTGGCCAAAAAAAGTGGTCAAATTCCCCATAGTGCATTGTTGAGGAAAATCGGGGTGACGGGAAAATCGGGAAAGTCGGGGATGGGTTGAAACGCCTGTCGCCGTTCCCAGACGTCGCTGATTTATAAGCATGGCTCAGACTCAACCAAAGAAAGCGATCACAGAAAGAAAATATTCCTTTCTCTAAAGGCTTTAAACATCTTAAGAAGGTGTCTAAAAGTATGCAGCAAAAATACAATTTTTTACTTTAATTAGGGGTACTTAGCATACTTTTAGGGGTACTTTTAAAAGGTTTTAAGACACTCAATTTTATAAATTTTTTTGCAGATTTCCAAATAGTACTGCCTACTTTCAAGCTGCTTACAAAAAGATTTCAAGTCTCTGGACCTCTGCACCTCCTAAACATTAGCAAGCATTTATTTTCAGTGCATTGTGGGAGGGTAAAATCAGGGGGAAATATGGGAGCCTGGCAGATAAGAGAGATGCAGGCTGGGGGCTTGATGCAAAACCGAAAGCTGAAAGCTGAGGTGCTGCCACGCGAATTTTTTCGATTTTGCATTGCATACTTTTTGGCTGAACGCGTCGGAGAAAGTGGGGAATGCGGAAGAAAGGAAGGAGGGCCGAAAGAGCAGTGAACGTCTCGATTTTTTACTTTGAACACAAATATTGAACGTTTACATTACTACCCCCTGAAGCCCCCTCAACCTCTACTGTTACCCCCCTCAACCCCTTCTACCCTCTTTGAATGCCACGCATGAAAGCGTTGCAAGTCAGCAACGCGAACGAAGAGAAATGGCCAAAACGAGCAAAGCACAACGAAAATGGCAAGCAGCGGCAACAAAAATAATAATAAAAAAAGAAAAACTGGAGTAAAGGAGCCAGTCAAAAGATAGCAATGCACTGAGGAAAAAGTTTAAACTATAGGTAGGTTTTAAAAAAATATTAATGCATACCAAAACATATTCATGATATTCACATAAATATTTGAATTTGGTGATTAATAAATTGCTTGACCTTTATAGAAAACTCTAAGGTTTTGAAAAAAATTTTAAAGGTGTCTTAAAACATGTAAAAATATAATTTTTATATTTAGATATTTTTTTTGAAAAGAGTATTTACAAATCAGAACTCAGCTTTTAATTCTTAAATCCATTTAAATTCAAGTGTTTTTCCCCAAGTGTAAGATTGGAGTGCGGAAAGCGAGAACGGAATTGCAAGGGGAAGCGAGACGGAAAAAGGGGGAACGAGAAAGGGACGGGAACAGGGACACCGAGAGAGACAGCAACAGAGGAGCTTACAAGCGCATTTCGATTATTGTTGATGTAATCATAATTTTTCATTTCCAAAGTAAACGATACCAGGCCACGCCTCCTCCTCACCACATCCCACTTGTTCAACGCATAAAGAATCGACGAGAATTAAACGAACTTTTCATTTATTTACACGAAAAGCATGAGAAACGCGTTTAAAACGCGCACCGCGTCGATGATTTAAGTAAACAAACAGCAGGCGAATTGGTAAGGGTAAAGTTGGGCGAAGAAGAGGGTACCCTACTAAAATGTAATGAAATAAAATAAAATATATAAATATAATTTATCATATAAGTCAAGTTATGTACCCTTTCAATAACATTTCTCTTTAAAATAGGGATTTCGATTTTCAAAAATTGTATTTCTTAAAAAGGAAAAGATTTACAAAATATATAAAAGCATTTAAGGAACATTTATAGCGAATTCAATAATTGGTAGCATACTTTTAGGCCCCTCAAAAAGTGATTTGAAAACTTCTGTGCCTACCGATATAGTATTTTTAAAGAAATGTTATAAGATAAAGTAGGAAGCCGCCTATTTATAGGGTAGAATAAAATCCACAACCCAGGGGAGGCGGATGCCAAACGGTGGGCGGGGACAGGATGACAGGGCCAGGCAGAGATTTTCGGTTTGGATCCGACTGTGGTCGCCGTGGGGGTGGTGATTTTGTGGGGGATCTGGGCGTGAAAGAGGAGGGACTGCCGGCTGTCTTGCATCATTAATTACAATTTGAGCTGCACACGCAGAGCGGAGATTCGCGATTCGAGGGAATTCGCAGCGGGAGGGGGAATGAAAAAAGCGAGACAAGCTGCGAATAAAAAAGGCCAGAAGGAGCGTTACATAACCCCAATCCTGGACATTTCGCCCAGGAGCCTACCATATCCTCATACATATATATATTGAACCTACGTATGTCCATATCTCCGACACTCTGTGGCTGTGCTGACATTTTAATTGCACTGCATGACTCCCGTAATTCGCTTAATTAATCAACATTTTTGCGCTTATCAATATCGGAAAGAGTTTTTAAAGGTTTCCGTTCGAGAAAGCGTTGTGAAAAATGGCACAGCCAATTCAGTAATTAGTCTTCTATATTTTGAGAAAGAAATAATAAGAGTTTACCATTTCAGGAATTTTAATATCCATGCATTTTAACTAAACAAGTTTTTTAAAATTTTATAGCTCACTTAAATGATCCTATTGCATTGGTTACATGGCGTATGAGTGATTTATTAGAGCACTGAATTGTATTAAAGTATTGTAAAAATGTCCGATATTTCTGGGACTAAAAACCTCTTTAGGATATCCATTTAATTTCTACATTTTTGTGGATAACTTAAGTATTTGTTGTCATACATGGCGTATGAGTGATATTTCGCAAGGAACTCAAGTGCTCCAAGTTCCTGTTTTTTCTTCAAGTAATTTACACAACCCCTTTTGATTTATGATTAATTCAAAAACCTTTTTCGACTATTAATACGTGTGATATTTCTTAAGAATCTATAAAAATAATGTTCCAAATTCTCGAATTTCCTCCAAGAAATTTAGCTAACCCCTTGTGATTTTGGGCCATTGTGTTGGGGCTGCTTAACTAAATGCGTAAACTAGCATCGTTGCCCACATCAGCTGAGCCATAAAATCCGCACACAAAGGCATTTGCGGATTGCATGTGGGTCAAAGTTTAGGAGGCGAAGGAGCCACGGTAATTTTGCAGTAATTGAAACCATCAAAGTGTGAGAGGGACCGGCAATTAGGGGCCGTGCGATAATATTAATGTGGAGGCGGTCAGCATTGTTGGGGTCTCGGTCTTATCGCAAATGCGGCGAATATTATCTGCGATAATGAGAAAACTAATTGTGAGCTATGCAAATGTGGCAGCACTAGATGCACCTTGCTATCCATGTGTGTGTGTGTCACAGGTGTGTGTATTTGTGTGTGTGTGGCCGGAATTACCAACACTGTTCAAGTGTGAAAGCAATTAGATTTCATAGTTTATCGGGTTCATTTGAATAAACGGAAATTGCAGACGCCACAAACCAAAAGATTGCAAAAAATCGCCAACATCTTGAAATCACAAATAATCCAATGTGATTCTAAAAAATATTTACTAATTTTTATTCACAACACTTTTAGCTACAGAAAGGACTAATTAGAGTTATTTAAGGGATCTTAAAACATTTATTTATGGTAGGTATACTAAAAACGAAAATTGTAAAAGTTAATGTCTAGATATTGCAGTATTGTGTTAAATAATAAAATTAAATGTAAAAGCTTTTAAGAAACTACTTAGAAATACGCACTAAATACCTATAAAATTTTAAATTAAATTTTATATTTGTTTTAACACAATATACATATAACAAAATATTTATAAGTTTAGTCACGTATTTGCTTTTCCATGTTTTCGAAATGTGAACTACAGGAAAGAAAACCGCAATTTTGATTAAATCTTTGGAAGTAAAAGAAAGAAAGAAAAGGTAAAAATTCCGCTAATTGTCTAGGTTTTTTTTCGTATCTTTCCATCTTCCATTTTCCTTTCATTGGTGTGGTATTTTTTTCAAGACCCGCAGTTTTGACAGCTTGTTACATAACCTCAATCTGACACTCTCCTTATTGCCTTTCTCTTCGGCGCAGCATCACCGTTATTTGTGTAATTTGCAGTTCAATTACCTCGCTAATATGAGATGTCCACTCCAATTGCTTTCCCCCTCTAAGCCATAGGGACATGTATGTACAATATATCCCCCCTTTTCCGCTTGTAACTCGAATTCGTTAATTATTTTGACAGTCGGCCATGTTGACAGCCGCAAAAGTCAACGGGATGAGAGAAACAGATATGCTTTTAAAGAAAGTCGAACAGAAAATACTCTTGGAAAAATACATTATTATTATTTATTTAAGGGCAAATCAATAAATCTAAAATTTATAAAAAAAAATTAAAAGAAAGTGGACTTTAAAATTAAATTTTTTAAGGATATATCCAAAAAGATAAATAAAATTTATAAATAAAATAAAAAAAAACATATAAATATTTTAAAAAATATTTAGTTTCTTTTTTTATTACCTTTAAATTTTCAAATTGCCTTTTTAAATCCATATAATATATTTCCCAAAAAGTTGAGAAGATTTAAAAATTGTGCCTCTGCTGTGCGAACCTGTTGAGTAAGTAGAGTGTCCTTCGTCAATGTGGAGACTTGAGAGGTCCTGTTGTGGCCACATGAAACTTGCATGAGGTCCTGTCGTCCGCCCACTCCGTAAGTTGTGTGCGGCAGCCACAGCCATTTTGGCCAACCACTGATTATGCCACATCCGAAATGGACATGTCAAATTAGCCGGGACATATAAACAAGAACATTTCGAACTTTAACGTCGGCCTATAAAACATAGCATAACCAAAACAAATATAAAGTGCGTAATAACTTGGGAAAAGTTCGCAATTCCAATTATTACATTTTTGTAATATTATAGATCCGCTGCAAAACGGCTTTCTATTTTTTAAAAATTTGATAATATTTATAAAAACCATGAAAACTATTTATAAAAATCATTTAAAAATCAAAACAATTTCTTTAAGAAGTATTTCGAAGCTTTAAGCAATAAAATGCAACTTATGAGCCTTCCTGCAGCCACAAAATAAACAACAATGGCCAAGATTTTCAATACAATGGTTATTTAATCAACACGCTTAAAGCTATTTACACAGATCGAGGGGTTTTAAGTTGGGGCCCGGCAATGGGGGGCCTTTGCAGCAGTTCCCAGAGCAGCCAGCCGAGGATGAGGCCGTAGGCCAGCCAGCCGAGGAGCAGCCGCCGATGCCGCCACTAGATGATGGAGATGTCATCCTTGTGCCCGCTGCTATTCTCTCCGTTGGCGATGAAGTCGCGCCGCCAGGCATTCCAGTTCGGATCGGGATGATCCTTGAGCAGGCTCCAGTTGGGCGACGGTGCGTCCGGCGAGAGCCAATTGAAGTCGGCCACATCCGTGTAGTTATTCTGGGATTTATTGAGCCCGGAGGCCAGGTAGTCGGCCTCCAGCTGCGCATAGTCGTAGTTGAACTCGCCGATCTCGATGGCGCGGCAATCCTCGACGATGGCGCGGCAGGTGACATGCAGGTAGATGCGGATGCCGTGCGAGGAGTGCAGCCGCAGCTGCTGGCAGGCCACCGCCAGGGTGCAGTCGTCCAAATGCTCGGCGAAGAAGGAGCGGGCGATGGGGCCGCAGAGCAGGGTGCATTTGGAGGCGCGGGAAACCTGCACGGAGCCGGGATGTCCCTGCAGTTCCACCAGACAGTGGCTGACATTCGAAATGGTGATGTCCTGGCCGTTGACCTGCCGCGAATCCAGGACTATGTGCTCGCCCTTGCGGTTGGCAATGGTCCAGCTGAAGGAGGAGCCTAGGTTTTCCTTCGCCTTACTAATCTCCGCATCGACTAGGTCCTTGTTAGCCAAGGGTTTCTGCTTGGCAGCCGTCTTCTTGCCACTGAAACCGAACTTCTTCTTGGGCAGCAGCCGCTGGCGGGTCTCATCGCTCACAGAAGTGAGGGTATTGAGGATATTCTGACAGGATTTGATCTTGAAATCCGAGAGGAACATGGTGGAAGCTGTGAGATAGCGCTGCAAATCCTGAATCTCCAGCGTTATGTCCGCGAAATGCCTGGCCAAATCGGTGGGCGGGGCCTCGCCGCACTGCAGATCCTTCAGTCGCCGCTCTATATCGATGGTTCTTTGGGTGAAAGTCGCGGAAAAGTAGTCGACGCCCTCGTTTTGCACCGACTCCTTGGAGCGCTGCTCCGACTTCACGTCCAAATAGTTCTGCCTGTCCTTGTTCCGCTTGTTCAGGCGCTCCAGGATTTGATCCTTGCGATTTTCCGAATCGCCCTCCATCTTTCCCTCAGTCAATCTGCAAGGGAAAATCTGGTTAAAAATCAATTTCCCAAGGGGAAACTTCGATTTCTTTGGGCTATGAATCACCTTTGTTGTTGTTCTTGCTCGGCAAGTTGCGCAGCTGCAGGAAAATTCAGCGGAATCCTGGCTTTCCCTCTGGTGACTTCACTGCTGCTTGCTAATTTGGTTGTGCTTATCACGAAATATTTAAGGTTTTCCTGTGTTTATTAACCTTTTTGTTTAATTTTCCATTTAATTTGTGCAGTTGTCGCCCACAATAACAAATGTCGACTAACCAAGGCGAATGGCAAGGGAATGACAAAAATACAACACTCTGGCAACGCCAAAGTGAATGGCTAATGTGGAAAGAAGAAGCGGTGCGCGCCAAATTTGAAATCGGGATAAGGAAATAACTTTAATTGTCGTAAAAACTAACAAAAATAATAGATATAAAGAATTTACTTATCGTAAACAAACCATTTTTATTTGTTTATTCCGTTTTTGGGTAAATTTTTAAAAATTTTGTTTGTGTTTTCATTACATAAATAATTTATTTGTTTATATTTTTATTAATAACTCCTCTAAATTATGAGGGATGTCCCTGCAGTTCCACCAGACAGTGGCTGACATTCGAAATGGTGATGTCCTGGCCGTTGACCTGCCGCGAATCCAGGACTATGTGCTCGCCCTTGCGGTTGGCAATGGTCCAGCTGAAGGAGGAGCCTAGGTTTTCCTTCGCCTTACTAATCTCCGCATCGACTAGGTCCTTGTTAGCCAAGGGTTTCTGCTTGGCAGCCGTCTTCTTGCCACTGAAACCGAACTTCTTCTTGGGCAGCAGCCGCTGGCGGGTCTCATCGCTCACAGAAGTGAGGGTATTGAGGATATTCTGACAGGATTTGATCTTGAAATCCGAGAGGAACATGGTGGAAGCTGTGAGATAGCGCTGCAAATCCTGAATCTCCAGCGTTATGTCCGCGAAATGCCTGGCCAAATCGGTGGGCGGGGCCTCGCCGCACTGCAGATCCTTCAGTCGCCGCTCTATATCGATGGTTCTTTGGGTGAAAGTCGCGGAAAAGTAGTCGACGCCCTCGTTTTGCACCGACTCCTTGGAGCGCTGCTCCGACTTCACGTCCAAATAGTTCTGCCTGTCCTTGTTCCGCTTGTTCAGGCGCTCCAGGATTTGATCCTTGCGATTTTCCGAATCGCCCTCCATCTTTCCCTCAGTCAATCTGCAAGGGAAAATCTGGTTAAAAATCAATTTCCCAAGGGGAAACTTCGATTTCTTTGGGCTATGAATCACCTTTGTTGTTGTTCTTGCTCGGCAAGTTGCGCAGCTGCAGGAAAATTCAGCGGAATCCTGGCTTTCCCTCTGGTGACTTCACTGCTGCTTGCTAATTTGGTTGTGCTTATCACGAAATATTTAAGGTTTTCCTGTGTTTATTAACCTTTTTGTTTAATTTTCCATTTAATTTGTGCAGTTGTCGCCCACAATAACAAATGTCGACTAACCAAGGCGAATGGCAAGGGAATGACAAAAATACAACACTCTGGCAACGCCAAAGTGAATGGCTAATGTGGAAAGAAGAAGCGGTGCGCGCCAAATTTGAAATCGGGATAAGGAAATAACTTTAATTGTCGTAAAAACTAACAAAAATAATAGATATAAAGAATTTACTTATCGTAAACAAACCATTTTTATTTGTTTATTCCGTTTTTGGGTAAATTTTTAAAAATTTTGTTTGTGTTTTCATTACATAAATAATTTATTTGTTTATATTTTTATTAATAACTCCTCTAAATTATGAGTAAAGAGAGTCGTTTTGATATGCCCATATGAGCAACAAAAAAGATAAACAAGCAAAAGTCCCGCGAAAAGGCAAGATATCCAGACTCTTGATTATAGCCATTGTGCGACTTAAATAAATGCCTCGTTCTTATCGAGTTAAAAGTGCTTTGAAAGTAAATAAATAAATTGAGAATCAGTACGTTTGAATTTCTCTCTTCGTGCGGTTGTAAGCCTTCACTATGTTTAAGATCGGAACTTATACTCTGTATTTATTGATTGCATGGCATCTCTGTGAAGGCCAATCGGAATCCCAGGAAGATGTTCGATCTGTATGCCTTCTGAAAGATCCCCCCAATCAGTGCGGGGAATTTTGCCTTTCGGTGCTGGAACCCCTCTTGAATCACATTGCCAAGCACCAGGAGCAATGGAACACCTCCGATGCCCTCAAACTAAACGACACCCAAGCCAAACTGGACCGAATTCAGACCAAATTGGAGGGACAAACCGTATCCCTGGAGGATTCGTTGAAGAAAGTACTGCCACAGGACTTTCAGGAGAGACTAACCAGAATGGAAGCTCACCAGACGGACATTCAAAAGGCAATGGGATCCCAGCTGGAAGTGCAGATCAATCTGGAAAAGGAGCAAAAGTCCCTGATGGAAACTTTTAAGAATACCATACCGGAGAACTTTAACGAGACGCTGGGAAAACTGAAAGAACAGCATATATCTTTACAAGAAACACTAAAGAAAATTCCAGTTGATTTGGAGGAGAAACTAAACCGTGTGGAGGATCATCAAAAGGCAGTTGGGACTCAATTAGAAACTCAGATCAACTTGGCAAAGGATCAGAAATCCCAGCTGGAAGCTTTAAATAAATCCATACCAAAAAACTTCGAAGAAAGGCTGATCAAGATGGAGGAACAGCAAACATCGCTACACGAAGCTATAAAGAAAATTCCAGAAGACTTCGAAAGCAGATTGCAAACGATGGAAAAAAATCAGAAGGATATTCAGAGCAAGATGGAGACTCAACAGGTCAAAATTATGGACACTCTCACCGAAATATACGGAAAGGTCTTTTGGCCCAAGTTTGAGCGAATCGGCTCGAGACTTTTATATATAGATCGTCAAAATGCATACCCCTGGATTACGGCCGTCAGCACTTGCCGTGAAATGAATGGCTATCTAGCCGCCATTAAAGATCAGGAGGAACTGGACATCATCAAGGCAAAACTGGGTGACAAGCACTACTGGCTGGGCATCAACGATCGCGCATCCAAGGGAGCCTACAAATCCGAGGCATCCGGAAGAGAAGCTGTATTTATAAAGTGGAAATCGGGGGAACCCAATCACGCTGGACCCGAAGAACGCTGCGTTGAATTGGCTAATGGCGAAATGAACGATGACCCGTGTTCCGCTAAGAAATATATAATTTGCCAAACTAACTCAGATTTTTAGCTTTATTTTTTAAAAACATTAAATGCAACTCAGAAATATTCTTCTGCGAAAAATATACAAAATATATATGGCTGACATAGAAATATCTTAGGGTGGAATTCTATTATTTTTAAAATCACCTAATCGCCAATTATTATGGATTGTATGTCAGGGGAAATTACTGCTCACTCGCTTTTTTTTCAGGCCTACTTTTTTATCTTTTGTGAAAGTGCTATTTTAAAAGATATTTTAGGTTTATGAGACGAACATAAATACGGTTTATTTTGCTGAAGAGCAATCAGTTCGTTGGCACCGTTCGCCACTAGTTGTTATACGTGCCCAATATGTTAAAACTAGGAATTTATTTGTCCGTCGCGCTTTTTGCCTGTACTCTATTTGTGGTCCAGGCTAAATCCTTGCAAGGTAATTGTGAAATACGTAGGAAATCAAAAGATTTTAAATTTAATATTTTATAAATATTTTTCGATGGTGGTTTTATAATTTTAAATGTGATTTTGGTTTTTTTTTGCCTAAACAAAATATTTAAAGTAAATAACTTAACTTAAATCTGTAGTGAGAA
Organism: Drosophila takahashii; assembly: GCF_030179915.1. Lineage (NCBI taxonomy): Eukaryota > Metazoa > Arthropoda > Insecta > Diptera > Drosophilidae > Drosophila > Drosophila takahashii. The sequence continues at coordinate 1,546,482 of NC_091678.1, read as the reverse complement.
TCTTTGAATCTAATGTTACTAAGCCTCCTTTCTGTGTTTCCCTTGGAAAATATTAAACAATCCTTCCAGATGACAACAAGGAGAGACTAAAAAGGATAGAGGATCAGCAGGCGGATATCCATCAATCAGAATTGGGCACTTATTCCGAATTTTCCACAAAGGCCTCCTGGCCGAATTTTAAGCAAATCGGTTCTAGGTATTTCTACATCGATAGCAGTAGTAAATACACTTGGGAAGAAGCCGTAAGTGCCTGCCGCGATTTGGGTGGCTGTATAGCCGCCATTAAAGATCAAGAGGAATTGGATGCCATCGCAGAGGAACTCGATGCCAAGCGATATTGGTTAGGCATAAATGATCGGACCAGATGGGGCGACTACGTATCCGAGGCATCTGGAAAGAAAGCCTTTTTGAAGTGGCAACGGGCAGAACCCAACAACGAGGGCAACAATGAGCGCTGCATTGAACTTTTAAACGCCGAAATGAACGATTTGCCGTGCTCCTATAAGTTGAACATAATTTGCCAAGCTGACAACAATGTATAACGAAAAAACTGAAATCGCATAAATTTAGTTATAGGCTTGTGTAGTTTTTGAATTCCCAGAATTAAACCTAAATAGAATATTGTGAATTGGTTTTTGTTAATTTTTGTGAAAGCGCTGCTATGAATTTTTATTATTTCTTGGAATGCCCGCATATATTTATATTTCTGTATATATGTACTTATTGTTGTTTTAATAAATAATCTTTTAAACAATATTCAAAATATATGCACTGACACAGAAGCGTCTTCGCTTGGAATTCTTTTTCGTACATCAATACAAACGATTCAAATCACACGAGTTTCATCCGGAGAGATTTATGTGTCACCCCCGTGTGAGAATTTATTTTATCGCCAACTTTCTGTTGGAAGAAATTTAAACTAAATTAAACTAATTGTAATAACCTAAAAAATATATATTTATTCAATTGTTTTAAATACATTTTTTTATTAAGTAAAAATAAGAAGTTTTTCTCAATCTTTTTGCTTGAGGTTTTTTTGGTCTACTTTAATGTATGTATCTTTTATAAGAATCGTGTTATTTTTTAAAATTAAAAATCTTATGTTTAATTTTAAATAAAAATATTAACTATTTTAATTTTATCACAAAAAATTAATTCCTGAGTAATTCGTATGTATTATTGATTATAAAAAAAAAACATTTTAATATTTAATTTGAATTATTAAGAAATATCCTTAACTACTACATTAATTTTAGAACAATTTAATTATTTTGTATACCTATATTTTTTGTATAATATTCTATTAGTATATATTATATACTAAATATTTATATATGTAACAACCATATATATGACGAGGAGTTTAATGATTTGTAAAGTCTTTTAATTCTCTAATAAATTGCACAAATTTGTTTTCTCTGTTTAATTTATTAAATAGTACTTTTTATAGTCGCTGTCTGTCATTTCGGGCAGAATTTAATTTATGAATCTATTCCAAGAAGCGTGCTATAAAGATATTTTCAAATACGAGACACGCATGTATATAAGACAAGAATAAATGCGGTGTATTCTATTGAAGAACAATCAGTTCGTTGGCGCCGTTCGCCACTAGTTGTTATAAGCGCTCAGTATGTTACAATTAGGAATTTATTTATCGATCGCGATTATTGCCTGTTCTCTTTATGGGGCCCAGGGAAAATCCTTGGAAGGCGACATTTCTACAATTGTACGGCAAACACCGCCGAATGATCTGTTATTAAACATGTTACCATTGCTGGATCACATTGCTAAGCAGAGCAAATGCAATATTGCTGATGATCTACACAAAACCCACATGGCGACGCAGAGTAAGATCGGAATACAGTATGCATTTTTCCTGAATACTATATTTTAAAAATCCAATCCTTTCAGAGGACAACGAGGAAAAACTAATCGCGATGCAAAGTCAACAAGCGGACATCCAGAAGTCATTGGAATCGCAACTGGAAACACAGATTAATCTGAAAAAGGATCAGAGGTCCTTAATGGAAACTCTTAAGAAGATGGAGACCCAACAGGCCGCCCTTGTGGGCACTCTTTCCGAAATTTACACAAAAGTCTTCTGGCCGAAGTTTAAGCAAATCGGTTCTAGGCTTTTCTACATCGATAGCAGCAGCAAATATACTTGGGAAGGAGCCGTAAAAGCCTGCCGCCAATTGGGTGGCTATATAGCCGCCATTAGAGATCAAGAGGAACTGGATGCCATCACAGAGGAACTCGATGACAAGCGATATTGGTTAGGCATAAATGATCGGACCGAATGGGGCGATTACGTATCCGAGGCATCCGGCAAGAATGATCCATTTTTGAAGTGGCGACATGGTGAACCCAACAAGCAGGAAGATAATGAGCACTGCGTCGAAATCGATAACAGCGTAATGAATGATGAGCCGTGTTCCATGACTCGACATTTAATTTGCCAAAGTGATAAAGAAGTTTAGATAAATAAACTTTGTAAATTAATTCCAGAATGCCAAACGGAAATATTTAATAATGTTTTAAAAAGTTTAAGAATAAAACATATTTTTGTGAAAAGATGAAAAGTGAGTATTTCAATTATTAAACAGAAAAATATTGTTATGAAATGGCACTCAATTCAACATTATTTCATATAAAAAAACCGATATTAATAAATGCAACATTGATATTTCGAACATATCAAGCTAATATATTTTTACATTAATTCAATCTTGTGATGGATAATTTTTAACATAACTTTAGACCTTTTTATATTTTCTCATGTATGTATATTAGCACCCTGCTAGTAAAACAAAATTATTATTTTATATTAAAACAATTTAGTTAATTACATTTTTCAAACAATTAGTTGACACCAGCATATTTGCAAATTTTTTGTTTTTCTAGTACTTTCTTATGCGTTTTAAAAAGTTGACAAACTGTACTTATTCCATTCAGAGAATGCACATTAAAATTAATAAATATAATTTTTTCCACACGCTTTCAGTACATTTAATGAAAATATATATATTTTAAATACCATTTTGAGAATTTTAGTATTTTTATTTGTTTAAATTCTACAAAAATTAGCATTGCTTAGCATTTTCTTAAAGTTAAAAATCAAAGTTAGCTTGGCAAATCAAATATTTCTCCTTGCCGCACGGCTCATCGTACATTACGCCATTGATAAGTTGAACGCAGCGCTCTTCGCGTGCAGCGTGATTGGGTTCCCCCCCCTCCCACTTCAAAAATGGAGATTTCTTTCCGGATGCCACCGAAATGTAGTCATTCTTTGTGGCCCGATCATTGATGCCCAGCCAGTATAGTTTGTCTAAATCCAGCCTCGCCTTCATGGCATTCAACTCCTCTTGGTCCTTAATGGAGGCCAAATAGCCACCCATTTTGCGGCAGGCATCTACGGCTCCTTCCCAAGTGTACTTATTTTCGCTATCAATAAAGAAATGTCTAGAGGCGATTCGCTCAAACTTTGTCAAAAAGATTTTGTCATAAATTTTGGAAAGAGTGTCCACAAGTGCGGCCTGTTGAGTCCGCACAGCCTTCTGATTGTTTTCCATCGTTTGCAGTCTCCCCTGTAAATCCTTTGGAATTTTCTTTAATGCTTTCTGTAAGGATGTTTGCTGTTCCTCCATCTTGGCCAGTCTCTCCGTAAAATGTTCGGGGATAATATTCTTTAAAGTTTCCATTAAGGACCTCTGATCCTTTTCCAGATTTGTCTGTGTTTCCAGTTGCGATTCCAATGACTTCTGGATGTCCGCCTGTTGATTTTGCAACGCGATTAGATTTTCATCGCTGTTCTCTGAAAGGATTTGATTTTTAAAATATAATATTTCAGAAAAAATTCCTAATGTATTTCGATCTTACTCTGCATTGCTATCTGGGTTAGATCATCAAGAATATTCAATTTGCTCTGTTTGGTAATGTGATCCAGCAATGGTAGTATCTTTACAACTAATGGATTCGGTGGTGTTTCCGAAAAGTCGCCATTCAAGGATTTTGTCTGGTATCCATTTAAATTCAAGGCAATAATTGCGATCGAATAATAAATTCCTAGTTTGAACATACTTAGTGCGTATAACAACTAGTGTCGAACTGAATAATACTTTGATCGTGTGCTTTAAAAAAATGGAGCGAACAGAAATAATGTCGTCTTCATTTGTTGAGTTACTGTTTCGAACTGATTTCTGTATTACTATTCAACTCTTACGTACCTAACATGAGAATCTGATTTTACTCTAGCTAAAATTATCTTATGACTCTCGCACATTCCTACTTATCCTTGGGTTTTTCAAGTGCACATCTGCTACGGCTTATGCGCCTAGGATACCTGACCCTTCTCAGGTCAAAAGGTAAAGAGAGGTTGGGCAAAATTAAATACCTAAGTAAGGTATTTTTGGAGAGAAAAAACGGAGCATTCGGTAAAAGTTATGACCAGATAATGAATTTCAAGCATGCTGCATGCTGCATGCTGCATGTTAAAGTTTTTTAAAAGATACACTCTTTTTCTTTAAAACCCCATACTTAAAATAATTTTAGGATTTTTTTTAAGCAGAAATAAATTCCAAACAAGAAAGGAAGCTAGCTTCGGCCAGCCGAAGCTTATATACCCTTGCAGATCATTCCTATTAATTAAAAAATCGCAAAAATGTTCAATTTTCTAATATTTCTCATTAATTTTCCGATCGTTCCTATGGCAGCTATATGATATAGTCGTCCGATTTTGATCAAATTAAAATTGAAATTCGGAAATATTTAAAAAGAGTCATATCCTAGAGTAGAAGATAATACAATAAAAACCAAAGAAGCTAGAATTTATTTCCTATTACCTTTCCATTAATTTTCCGATCGTTCCTATGGCAGCTATATGATATAGTAGTCCGATTTTTTAAATAATTAATTCGAAATTCAGAAATATTTAAAAAATAACATCTCCAAAAGTAGAAGGTAATATTTCAAAAAACACCGAAGCTAGAATTTTTTTAAGTTTTTTTTTCCGATCCTTCCTATGGGAGCTATAAGATATAGTTGTCCGATCCGGTCGGCTCCGACATATATACTACCTGCAATAGAAAGAAGACTTTTGGGAAAGTTTCATCCCGATAGCTCAAAAACTGAGAGACTAGTTTGCGTAGAAACAGACAGACGGACAGACGGACAGACGGTCAGACGGACAGACGGACATGGCTAAATCGACTCGTCTAGTGATGCTGATCAAGAATATATATACTTTATGGGGTCGGAAACGTCTCCTTCACTGCGTTGCAAACTTCTGACTGAAATCATAATACCCTCTGCAAGGGTATAAAAACATAGTCAAACAAGAAAGGAAGCTAGCTTCGGCCAGCCGAAGCTTATATACCCTTGCAGATCATTCCTATTAATTAACAAATTGCAAAAATGTTAATTTTCTAATATTTCTCATTAATTTTCCGATCGTTCCTATGGCAGCTATATGATATAGTCGTCCGATTTTGATCAAATTAAAATTGAAATTCGGAAATATTTAAAAAGAGTCATATCCTAGAGTAGAAGATAATACAATAAAAATCAAAGAAGCTAGAATTTATTTCCTATTACTTTTCCATTAATTTTCCGATCGCTCCTATGGCAGCTATATGATATAGTAGTCCGATTTTTTAAATAATTAATTCGAAATTCAGAAATATTTAAAAAATAACATCCCCAAAAGTAGAAGGTAATATTTCAAAAAACACCGAAGCTAGAATTTTTTAAAGTTTTTTTTTTCCGATCCTTCCTATGGGAGCTATAAGATATAGTTGTCCGATCCGGACGGCTCCGACATATATACTACCTGCAATAGAAAGAAGACTTTTGCGAAAGTTTCGTCCCGATAGCTCAAAAACTGAGAGACTAGTTTGCGTAGAAACAGACAGACGGACAGACGGACGGACAGACGGACAGACGGACATGGCTAGATCGACTCGTCTTGTGATGCTGATCAAGAATATATATATTTATGGGGTCGGAAACGTCTCCTTCACTGCGTTGCAAACTTCTGACTGAAATCATAATACCCTCTGCAAGGGTATAAAAACTGAAAAACATACAGCTGCGGTCAAAAAAGTAGTAGTGTTGCCGCCCTGTGTATTTAAAAGTTTGTTGTTGTAATTGATCTGTTCCTGGTAATATTGTATTGATTATAATTTTACTATTAGACTAATAGGATAAAATTAAGTTACAACATCAAACTTTTAAAAACACAAGGCCGCAGCTGTATGTTTTTCAGTTTTTTGACTATGTATTTTAAAATTTATTTCTGCCTTAAAAAAAATCATTAAATTATTTAAAGTATGGGGTTTGAAAGATAAATGGTGTATCTTTTAAAAAACTTTAACATCGAATCAAACCATGCATCCATTTGCCTCTAAGAGCTCCGCAAAATTGGTCATTTTTCGAACTTTGAGGTCCTTTTGCTAAGAATCCTTGCGTCGAAAAACTCTTTGGAAAACGCAGTTTAACTTGGGAATTCGTAACGAATCAAAAAATATAGCATCCATCGAGGTAGAAACTACACTATGCATAGTTTAAAATGATTAATTTTGACTTACGAAGTTTTGTTATCAGTTTGAAATTATTTTAGGTTGTAGACTGGAAAATAAGTCCTACTGGCTGAGCATTAACGATCGAACCTCAGAGAATGACTACATTTCCGTGGCGTCCGGAAAGAAAGCTCAATTCCAAAGAATATCGTAGTCAATGCTATTTTGTGTAGAATTTAAACAAATAATAATAAAATTCTCTGAATGTTTTGTTTTTTTTTCAAAGAATTTACATTAAAGGTGGTCTTTAAGTCCAACGAATGCGATTAAAATGTTTTTTCATAAAATAAAAAGTGCCTTGAATTCTCAGAATTTGACTTTTTCTTACGTTTTCGTGATCTAGGGCTCCAGCACTAACAGAATTTTCAATCAATTTTGGCTGTAAACTAGTGTAATCGAAAAAATAATATAACAAATTTTGTATAATATACGTTTGTAGGAAGGTGGCCTTTTTGATTTTTGACAATTTAAAAATAACATTTTAAATAGGCAATAATATATCTGGAATCCCTGGAAATGCACCTATATACTGGGAAATGAAATAATTCTACCCTACCTAGGCATTTATTTTGCCCAATACCGTTACCTTACCTTAAGTATTTTATAAGAAGCTCATAAAATAAATCCTAGACAGATGGCCACTTGAAAAACCCACAGTTAAACAGGTATGTCCGCGTGGGTCGTAAGATAATCTTATCTTCATATATTGTAACCCGAACATGGGTTGACCTGAGAAGGGTCAGATATCCTAGGCCCACAAGCTAAAGCCAATTTGGACCTGAAAAACCCAAAGATAAATAGGAATGTGATACGTGACAAAACTGAAAGATATTTTAGATAAATAAGACGAACATAAATACTGTTAATTCAGCTGAAGAACAATCAGTTCGTTTGCGCCCTTTGCCACTAATTGTTATACGCGATCAGTATGTTGAGACTGGGCATTTATTGGTCCATCGCGATTATTGCCTGTACTCTATGTTGGGTGCAGGCAAAACCTTTGGAAGGCGAAAGTTCTAGGACGCAGGGTAAGATCGAAATACATGAATTTTTTCTGAAGTATTATATTTTAAAAATCAAATCCTTTCAGAGAACAGCGAGGAAAAAATAATCGCGTTGCAAAATCAACAGGCGGACATCCAGAAGACATTGGAATCGCAACTAGAAACACAGACCAATCTGGAAAAGGATCAGAGGTCCTTAATGGAAACTTTTAAGAAAATCATCCCCGAAAATTATACGGAGAAGCTGGCCAAAATGGAAGAACAGCAAACATCCTTACAGGAAACTCTTAACAAAATTTCATTTGACTTGGAAACTTTAAAGAAAATTCCTCTTGGCTTTGAGGAGAGACTTAGCCAGATGGAGGATCACCAAAAGGCAGTTGGGAGTCAATTAGAAACTCAGATCAACTTGGCAAAGGATCAGAAATCCCATCTGGAAGCCTTAAATAAATCCATACCAGAAAGGCTGATCCAGATGGAGGAACAGCTAACATCATTACAGAAAACGTTAACGTTAATTCCAGAGGACTTCGAAAGCAGACTGGAAACGATAGAAACAAATACGAAGGATATTCTGAGCAAGATGGAGATTCAACAAGTCAAAAAAATTTTGGACACTCTCAAAAATCAACTATTTACAAAGCAATTAATCGCATTGCAAAATCAACAGGCGGACATCCAGAAGTCATTGGGATCACAACTGGAAACACAGAGCAATCTGGAAAAGGATCAGAGGTCCCTAATGGAAACTATAAAGAATATTATCCCCAAACACTTTACGGAGAGACTGGCCAAGATGGAAGAACAGCAAACATCCTTCCAGGAAACATTTAAGAAAATTCCAGAGGACTTTGAGGGCAGTTTGCAAACGTTGGAAAATAATCAGAAGACTGTGCAGACTCAACAGGCCGCACTTGTGGACACTCTTTCCCAAATTTATGACAAAATCTTCTGGCCAAAGTTTGAGCGAATCGGCTCTAGACTCTTCTTTATCGATCGGGAAAAGGTGTACACTTGGGAAGGAGCCGTGAGCGCCTGCCGCGAAATGGGTGGCTATTTGGCATCCATTAAGGACCAAGAGGAACTGGACGCCATAAAGGCGAAGCTGTATGACAAGCACTACTGGTTGGGCATCAACGATCGGAACACATGGAATGAATACATTTCAGTGGCATCCGGAAAGAAAGCTCAATTTTTGAAGTGGAAATGGGGGGAACCCAATCACTCTGAATTCGAAGAGCGCTGCGTCGAACTGTTCAATGGCGAAATGAACGATGATAGGTGTCACAAAGGGAAATTTATGATTTGCCAAACTAACTTTGATTTTTAGTTTTAAGAAAATCGTAGTCAGTGCTATTTTTTGTAGAATTTAAACAAATAACAAGAGAGAACGCTATAGTCGGGTGACTATCAGATACATGTTACTCAGGTAAAGGGAGTGCGAGGGAGATGGAGATAGAAAACTTTGATCACGCATAACTTTTAAACGAATGGTCCGATTTGAAAAATTTCTTCTACATTTCGATATATACTTATAGGGTCGGAAATGCTTCCTTCTAGCTGTTACATACTTTTGCACGAATACAATATACCCTTTTACTCTAAGAGTAACGGGTATAAAAATACTAAAATTCTCAATACGGCATCTAAATAATAAATTGTAGTTTGGTTTTTATTAAAAAAAATCAATCTTTAATCTTTATGTGAATTCTCTAAATGGAGTACACAAAAACTGGACAGATCCGCGACATCCGGCAAGGGTGATCCATTTTTCAAGTGGAGACATAATGAACCCAACAAGCTAAATAACAGTGAGCACTGCGTCGAGAAATGTTCCATGAGTCTATATTTAATTTGCCAAAATGATACAGAAGTTTAAATAAGTAAAATATTCCCACATATATGTACTTATTGCTGTTTTGCTTGTTAAGACTTTAAATTTGAGGCGACCATGAAGTTGCCCGAACAGATTGATTGAGTTCTTCGAATGTTATCATTTAATTTCACTGTAATCGCGTTTCCAAGTAACAGATTTTGTGTAAAATTGTTGTACTGTGCGCATGTACGCTTGGAAAACCTATATAAAAAGTCGGCGAATATATACTCCAAATCAGTTTTCTGGCCTCATCTGCCTTCCGTGGTTCTGAGCTCACGAAATGCACAACTTCGCTGCATTTTTTCTCTACGCCTTTGTTGCGTGCAATCTATACGGATTAGGTAAATCCCAATCACAGGATGATACTGGCTCCGTTTATATCCTGAAGGATGATCCATCCCGAGAGCTCCAACCTCTGCCGAATAGTATTCAATTCCTCCAGAAGCAATTAAAGTTACAAATTACAACACAGAAAACAACACTGGCGATTCTGGACACCATGCAAAAAAATACCCAGGAGAAACTAGAAGCCATTCAAAGGGAAGTGCTTAAGAGTCTTGATCAAATTAGAGGCGAAACAAATGAAAGGCTGATCCAGATCCAAAATCAACAGGCGGACATCCAGATGTCAATCAAGGCCTTGATGGAGAGAAGGCAGGCGGAGACTGCGCCACCGAAAGTGGTCATCATCCCACCAGGATTTGAGAAAATAGGATCCAGATACTTCTATATTGAAGAAGAAGTTAGCAAAAATTGGACTGATGCTCAACTATTCTGTCGAGAAAAGGGAGCTTACTTGGCTGCTATCCAAGATCAAAAGGAATTCAAAGACGTGACATTGAAACTCCAGAAGGACAATCGCTACTGGCTGGGCATTAACGATATCGAAAATGAAGGAATATATATTTCCGATGCTTCTGGGAATGTAGCTCCATTTCTGAAATGGGGTCTTGGAGATCCCGACAGCATGGAAAAGAATGAGGACTGCATTGGCGTTGTGGCTGGCGTTGCTTACAGCGCTATGGTTGATTGGCCATGTAAACTTGAGTTTCATGTCATTTGCAGTTTGGACAATACTGTTTAGTATAAATAAGAAAGAACAAGTTTGTTACAAATTTTAAAAATAACTAAATAATCCATAAATTGTAAAAACATTGTTAAAACCTTTTTTTCCCTTCAATAAACTTCTCATTTTTAGAATATTAGAATTGTTTTTTTCAATTTTTTACCCAAATATGAAAAACGTATAACTTTCTTCTACTTTTTATTTTCGATCAAAACTACAGGCAAACATTTTTTAAAAGCGATCATTTAGAGGTGGCTGTGTGTGTTGGGTGTATTGGTATTGCTTAGTTGGCGTAAAACTATTCAGTTGAACATATTTACAATTGAATTTAGTTAAATACATAAACGTAGTATGTAAAGTATAGCATAGTACATAATTATATAGTTAAGTGTGTTCTTGATTTGTGCCCTATTGCGTTTGTACTTCTAACTCTCATCCAGTGCTGCCATTTTGTCCTTTTTCCGGACAGATCCTTTTTATTAACGATTTTATCCAAAATAAATTTTAAATATCCCCGGTCCGGAAATTTGTCCCCTTTTCAAAAACAAGGTTCTTAATGTTTGCTTTGCTAGTCGTTGGTTTTGGTTGGGTTTTTATCATCAAAAAAAGAAAAACTATTCCATTTTTTCTTTTAAAACTGGTTAGATGTAATTAATTCAAACCTTCTGTATAATATTTGTCCAAAGTCCAAAAATTAGGTTTTTTGCTAACAAAAAATTTTACTTTTTAAAAAAAAAGTTTTAAGTTACAAAATAAAAAATCTCATTCAGGGGCCGGTTTTTTTATACAGAAAAATGTGCGGTAGGTTTAAAAACGATCGGTTGAGCCATAAAGAAATGCCGGCTCAATTGGAAGTTGGGATTAATTTGGAAAAGAATCAATCAATGGACAAAAACAATCGTCATACCTTCTGGATTTGAGAGGATTGGATTCCGCTACTTCTATATTGAAGAAGAAATGCAGAAAAATTGGGCAGATGCTCAAATCGCGTGTAGAGAAAAAGGAGGTTACTTAGCAGCTATCAAAGCTAACAAGCTTCGCTTGGTGTCGTAAGGGCCACTTGTTTTTACTGACCATAGTGCATCAACGTCCAAGAAAATATGTGATGCATAGCTTTATGGTGGGGTCCTTGTGGAGCATGAGCTGCCTTATTCGACCCGGAATTGACCGATTAAGGACATTTTTAATTATCGGGTCCTTTGCACCAGAGGTTCCAGATTTACAACTAGTGTTAAAGGCGGGACTTAGGAAAGACTGTTGATAACTTTTTACCTTTCTTCCGTTTTGAGCGGTAAAAACGGCAAAGTATATTGCGTTTTTTGGAATTCCCTATAAGAAAAAATAACATCGTTTTCAAATTCCCAGAATCAAATCTAAATAATATATTGTGGACTTGTTCTTATTAATTTTAGTGAAAGCGCGCTGCTATAAATTTTTATTTATTTAATTTTTTTTTTTGATTTTTTGGAATGTTTTTTATGTTTGCATATTTGTATACTTCTATATATTATATTGTTGTTTTCTTTTTTACGGCTTTAAATTTCCCGGGAACCATAAAGTTGTTGTCCGAAAAAATTTATTGAATTCTTCGAATGTTATCATTTATTTCAATTTAATCGCGTTTACTGTACACATGTATGCTTGGGAAACCTATATAAAAAGTCGGCGAATATACTCCAAATCAGTTTTTTTGTTCTGAGCTCACGAAATGCACAACTTTGCTGCCTTTTTTCTCTACGCCTTTGTTGCGTGCAATATTTACGGACTAGTTAAATCCGAATCAGAGGATGATACTGGTTTCGTTTATATTCCGAAGGATTCCCCATCCCGAGAGCTCCAACCTCTGCAAAATAGTATTCAATTTCTCCAGAAGCAATTGAAGTTACAAATAACAACGCAGAAAACAACACTGGCGATTCTGGACACCATGCAAAAAAATACCCAGGAGAAACTAGAAGCCATTCAAAGGGAAGTGCTTAAGAGTCTTGAACAAATGAAAAACGAAACTAATGAAAGACTGGATAGAATTGAGGACATGCTGGAGAGAAGACCGCTGGTGACTGAGGCACCGAGAACGAATACCATCCCGAAAGGATTTGAGAAGATAGGATCCCGGTACTTTTATATTGAAGAAGAAATTAAAAAAAATTGGATTGATGCCCAATTCAACTGCCGGGAAAAAGGAGGTTACTTGGCAGCCATCCAAGATCCAGAGGAATTTGAGGCTCTAATATCGAAACTCAGCAAAGACAATCGTTACTGGCTGGGCATTAACGATAGAGACTATGAGGGAGCATATGTTTCTGTGGCCTCTGGGAATGCAGCTCCATTTCTGAAGTGGATTTCTGGAGATCCCGACAACAGGGATAACTATGAGAACTGCGTGGGAGTGGCCTACGGCAGCGGAATGGCTGATTGGCCATGTAGATTTGCTTTTAATTTCATTTGCAGTTTGGACAATACTGTCTAGTATAAATAAAGGAAAAGTAACATATTACCAATTTCAAAAGTAAACAAATAATCAAAAATGTTTAAGAAAGTAGTCTATCAGTTTTAAAGCTATCGCGATTAATCTGGAAAGTCTTCTTTCTAATGCAGGTAGTACATATGTCGAAACTGTATCTTATGGCTCGCTTAGGAATACTCGAAAAAATTATATAAAAAATTGTGTAATATATAAATTTGTATAATGTAGATATTTTAATTGTAACAAATTTAAAACCACAATTTAAATAGGCAATAGAATCCTCGGAACTAAACCTAGGTACTAGGAAAATGAAATAAATCTACCTTACCTAGGTATTTATTTTGCCCAACACCCTTACCTTACCTTAGGTATTTTACTTAAAATAAATCCTAGGCAAATGTGCACTTGAAAAACCCAGTTAAACAGGAATGTCCGCGTGGGTCATAAGATAATCTTATCTTAAAATATTGTATCCTGAACATGGATTGACCTGAGAAGGGTAAGATATCCTAGGCCCACAAGCTAAAGCCAATTTGGACCTGAAAAACCCAAAGATGATGCGTGACAAAGATGAAAGATATTTTAGATAAATAAGACGAACATAAATACGGTTAATTCAGCTGAAGAACAATCAGTTCGTTTGCGCCCTTTGCCACGAATTGTTATACGCGATCAATATGTTGAGACTGGGCATTTATTGGTCCATCGCGATTATTGCCTGTACTCTATGTTGGGTGCAGGCAAAACCTTTGGAAGGCGAAAGTTCTAGGATGCAGGGTAAGATCGAAATACATGAATTTTTTCTGAAGTATTATATTTTAAAAATCAAATCCTTTCAGAGAACAGCGAGGAAAAAATAATCGCGTTGCAAAATCAACAGGCGGACATCCAGAAGACACTGGAATCGCAACTGGAATCACAGACCAATCTGGAAAAGGATCAGAGGTCCTTAATGGAAACTTTTAAGAAAATCATCCCCGAAAATTATACGGAGAAGCTGGCCAAAATGGAAGAACAGCAAACATCCTTACAGGAAACTCTTAACAAAATTTCATTTGACTTGGAAACTTCAACGAAAATTCCTGTTGGCTTTGAGGAGAGACTTAGCCAGATGGAGGATTACCAAAAGGCAGTTGGGAGTCAATTAGAAACTCAGATCAACTTGGCAAAGGATCAGAAATCCCATCTGGAAGCCTTAAATAAATCCATACCAGAAAGGCTGATCCAGATGGAGGAACAGCTAACATCATTACAGAAAACGTTAACGTTAATTCCAGAGGACTTCGAAAGCAGACTGGAAACGATAGAAACAAATACGAAGGATATTCTGAGCAAGATGGAGATTCAACAAGTCAAAAAAATTATGGATCAGAAAACCCAGCTGGAAACTTTGACGAACACCGTCTTGGAAACTTCAAAGAAAATTCCAGTTGACTTTAAGGAGAGACTGAGCCGGATGGAGTATCATCAAAAGGCAGTTGGGACTCAATTAGAAACTCAGATCATCTTGGCAAAGGATCAGAAATCCCAGCTGGAAGCTATAAATAAATACATACCAGAAAACTTCCAAGAAAGGCTAATGAAGATGGAGGAACAGCAAACATCTTTACAGGAAACATTAAAGAAAGTTCCAGAGGACTTTAAAAGCAGTCTGGAAACGATAGAAAAATATCAGAAGGATATTCTGAGAAAGATGGAGATTCAGCAAGTCAGTTTTGACACTCGCAAAATTAAAATCTTTACAAATCAATTAATCGCAGTGCAAAATCAACAGGCGGACATCCAGAAGTCAATTAAGGACTTGGTGGAGAGAAGGCAGGTGGAGACTGAGGCACCGAAAACAATCGTCATACCTTCTGGATTTAAGAAGATTGGATCCCGCTACTTCTATATTGAAGAAGGAATGGAGAAAAACTGGGCAGATGCTCAAATCGCGTGTAGAGAAAAGGGAGGTTACTTAGCAGCTATCAAAGATCAAGAGGAATTTGATGCCCTTTTACTGAAACTCAGCGATAGCAATCGTTACTGGCTGGGCATTAACGATATAAACGATGAAGAAGTCTATATATCCGATGCATCTGGAAATAAAGCTCCATTTCTGAAGTGGTTTCCTGGAGATCCCGACAACAGAGGTAATAATGAGAACTGCGTAGGCGTTTATCTTGGGATTAACCAGGGTATGGCCGATTGGCCATGTAGATCTAATTACAATTTTATTTGCAGTCTAGACAATACAGTTTAGTTGAAATCAAAAATAATATAAATCAATTAATACAAATTCCGAAAAAAAATAAATAACATTGTTTAAACAGAAAATTGTATACCAAAATAAAAGTAAATTTCTCGGAAAATGTAAATTTTAGTAGTCAATGCTATAATATTGTATAATTTGATGTATAAGTTTTTGGTGGGGTCCTTGTGGAGCATGACCTGCCTTTATTCGACCCGGAATTTACCGTCTAAGGACATTTTTAGTTATCGGCTGACCCTTGCATCAGAGGTACCAGATTTACTGTTGTTAACTTTTTTACCTTTCTCCCGTTTATTTTGGCAATTCCCTTAAAAGAAAATTTGTCATCATCGATTTCCCAGAATCATTATTAATTTTAGTGAAAGCGAGCTGCTATTAATTTTTATTTAGGTGCTGTCCATATATTACGTTATCATCTGGGGGATCAAAAATCACCAAAAATGTGATTACGTAATTCATGCCCGGCACCTTATTTCATTTTATTTGATTTCTCAGAATGATTCTTATGCTCGCATATTTTTATATTTTCTATATATATACATAGGTACTTACTGTAGTTTTGTTTTTTACGATTTAAAATTTGAGGCAATAACAACATTCTTCGAATGTTATCATTTATTTTAATTTAATTGCGTTTCCAAGTAAAATATTTTGTATAAAGTTGTTGTACTTCACATATGTATACGTTTATGTATGTTTAGGCAACCTATATAAAAAGTCAGCGAATGTATACTCCAAATCAGTTTTTTGGTCTCATCTGCCTTCCGTGGTTCTAAGCTTACAAAATGCCCAAGTTCGGCATATTTTTTCTCTACGCCTTAGTTGCGTGCAATCTATACGGATTAGTTAAGTCCCAACCACAGGATACTGGTTCCGATAGAGAACACCAACCTATTCAAGGTAGTATTGAATATCTCCAGAAGCAATTGAAGCTTCAAATTACGACACAGAACACAACACTAGCGATTCTGGACTCTATGCAAAAAAATACCCAGGAAAAACTAGATGTAATTCAAAGGGAAATGACTAAGAATTTGGATCTTCTCTCCAAGCTGGAGAGTAACCCAAAAGGATTTAAGAAGATAGGATCCAGATACTTTTATATTGAAGAAGAAATTAAAAAGAATTGGATTGATGCGCAATCCGATTGCCGAGAAAAAGGAGGCTACTTGGCAGCCATCCAAGATCCAGAGGAATTTAATGCTTTAATATCGAAACTCAGCAAAGACAATCGTTACTGGCTGGGCATTAACGATAGACACCACGAGGGAATATATATTTCTGATGCCTCTGGGGGTCAAGCTCCTTTTCTGAAGTGGTATCCTGGAGATCCCGACAACAGGGAAAACTCTGAGCACTGCGTGGGAGTGGCCTACGGCAGCGGTATGGCTGATTGGCCATGTGGATTTGCTTTTAATTTCATTTGTAGTTTGGACAGTACTGTATAAAATAAATCAAAAAGAAAAAACACTATTAAAAATTTTAAAAGTAACTAAATAATCCATAAATTGTAAAAACGTTGTTAAAATTTTAATATCCCTTCAATAAACTTTTCATTTTTAGAAAATAAAAATTGTTTTTATCACTTTTATACCCAAATATTAAAAACGGATAAGTTTCGGCTTTCTTCCACTTTTTATTTTCGATCAAAACTACAGGCAAACATTTTTAAGAAGCGATCATTTAGAGGTGGCGGTGTGTGTTGGGTGTATTGGTATTGCTTGGTTGGCTTAAAACTATCCAGTTGAACATATTTACAATTGAATTTAGTTAAATACATAAACGTAGTATGTAAAGTATAGCATAGCATATAGTATATATATAGTTAAGTGTGTGCTTGATGTGTGCCCTATTGCGTGCAAATGTCCTAAAAAGCATTTGTACTTCTAACTCTCATCCTTCGTTAGCAACATTTCAACACTTAAGTACTAGAAAAATATTAAAGACATCTTTTATACGCTCCGATTTTTTGGTTGATCTTAGTTACTTGTTTTCCTTTTTTTTTGGGTTTGTGTTCCTCTGCATCTTGTTTCTGTTTCTGATTCTTTTTCCGTTTCCATTACTCGTTTAAGGCACATGACACATTCCTGAATATGATGTGCGTTTCTGATAGCAGTAAATATTAGTTATAACACTTTAAAACTATTGACTACACAATGATTTGAAATTCATCCGCCAGTTTGCGTTGGAATTTGTGCTCCACATTTTCGGGTGAAAAACTTCTTCGACAGAACAGAAATTCTAAATTCTACAATGCATGTTGACCAGCAAATGACAAAAAATAGTGCGAAAATCGCAGTAAACAGAAAATTGTACACCAAAATAAAAGTAAATTTCTCGGAAATGTTTTCGCGCATCTTCATAATAGATCGTTGAGATCCTCCTTATATAGATCATGATAGCTCGCCGATGGGAGCATTCTGCAGCCACAGATCGTGAATGAAGTTGTACAGATTATCGCTGACGGCCACCTGAAAGGGATTGCAGAGAAAGTTATAACAATTTTTGGAATATAAATTATAAATTAATCACCTTATAGGGCGTTGGGTTGAGCGTGCGCTTGTGATCATTGCGCAGCGTCTTCAGCGAGATTTGCACCTTCTCGCGCACCTGCTCCAAGGTGGGCAGCTGCTGGCAGATCTTGCCCGACTTCCAGTACACCTTGTACAGCGACTCCACGTGCGAGGGTATTACGTACGCGCGCTTCGACTCCTGGAAGGGATGGCGGCACAGCACCTTCTGTCCCACCGCCGGCGGTGGCTCCGACACCTTTTGCAGCAGATCGATCAGGGCGTGGCCATCGGCGCTGTACAGCCGATAGGCATTCTTATTGCCCGGCATCGTCACCTTCTCCACGTCCTGACTTAGCTTGATCCTCGGCTGGCCATTGATCTCCACCAGCTTGTACACACATCCCAGGGCCGGTTGTCGTTGGCAAGTAACTGGAAATTATAATAATTAATAATCTTCTGTACAAATAAAACAATCATCTAAAATTTTAGTGATCAAGGCCAAAATTCGATATGAAATATGTTCAATTTTACTTTATTTCATATCAATAAAAATTCGATATGATTTATGTCAAATTTATGATGTAATCATATCAACGTGATATTTTTTCATAACATATAAAATACCAAATGTAGTACTTTTGGAACTAATAAGGATAAAAGAAGATAAATGTTATATTTATGCATGTCAAAATAATATGAATAACTTGATCTTAAAAAAATATGAAATTGACGAGCACATATCAATCTGATCTTTCGTCAAGTACGGTAAAAAAAAAGATAAACATAATCTTTATGCATATTTAAAAAATCTTCAAAAAATATAAAATTGACAAGCACATATCAATATGATATTTTGTCAATTTTTTTTATTTTTAGTAAAGACATATTTTTACGCCATTTTCTTACTATATTTTACATTTTAGGTAGGAAGTTTTTACCTTAAATGAACCCAATCAGCTTCAAATAAATATTTTAAAATTAATAATAAACATATCACCACTCACCCAAATGCGTGCCAATGCCAAAGCAATCGATCTTATGCCCCTGCTCATTCAGGCTGAGAATGGTGTCCTCGTTGATGTCGTTCGATGCCACAATGGTCAGCTTGTTGAACCACGGAACCTTGAATCGCTCCGCCACCTTCTCGAAGGTCTCCCGCGCCAAGCAGGACAAATAGGCCAGATCCCCGGAATCGATCCTGATGCCCAGTGCATGGTAGCCCAAGTCGTTTAGGGCCAAAGCCACGGCACTGAAATTCAGCAGACCACTCCTACAGAGAAGAAAATATAATAAGATATTCAGTAATCACATTCATAGACCCCATCAAGTGCTGCTTGGTTTTTGGTTTTCAATTCAACAAAAATATTTCTCTCATTTTGCTATACAATATTGGATTTTTTTTGCCACTAAGTTCAAAGCGAGAATTACACAAGAAACAAATGTTTTCGAAAGTGGGGGGTGGAGCTAAGAAAAACGTGTTCGAGAACCATAAAATTGGTTCTTTTCGATTTGCTAGTGCGGCTTTTGGTGTTGGAAAATTCAGCCTGGGAAAATTTGATCATTTTCTTTTTGGGGAGCAGCACAAAATGTCGAAGATTTTCGGTTTTTGTTCTTAAGCCATGCAGTGTGCTCTCTCGGACGCTTTTTTTTTAAGTATGTACAGGTTAAAAAACTAACGAAAAGTATATCCAAAGACATTTGTTGGTTGGAAAAAAAATTTCAGAATGAGGAGAAAATATTTAACAATACAAAAACGGGGGGGACAGAAAAACAGGAAAATTAAAGTCCGAAAAAATGTTGAAAAACTGGAAAACCAAATTGTTTGTGAATTAGGGACGAGGACACTTAAGACGGGGTTAGGTCTATGACAGCATTAGGGTGATTCAGTGCGTGTTTTCGTTTCTGTTTTTGGTTTCGTTTATGTGCTTAAAACAATGTTGAACAATTGAAACATTTAGAATTATTCAAGGAAATATTTTACTTTACGTCTCTTAAAATGTATCCAAGAAATCGAATTAAACTTTTCATAATATTATATTATTTAGTTTTTTAGTAAACTCTTTTAATTGTTTTATGCACTTTGTTATGTGTGAACTTTGGGATCGCTTATCATTTATGCATGAATTGTTGTTTGTTGTTGCCGTAATTGTTGCTTTCGAGTGGGTGAGTATTTATGCCATATGATATTATAGTGTTGTCGCATATATCATGTTGTTTGGGATTCTTGTAACTTGAAGACGTGTGTTTTACATACCTCTGCCAAAATAGTGCCGGAAGTCATTTGTTTACTATGTTAGGTTCGTAAATTCATTTCATTTTGGATCTTTTGTTTTTTTATGGTTTTCTGATTCGGGTTCGATTAATGATTTCGTTTTTATTGGTTTCACATTCACATTTAGGACGAGAAAATAAAAAGCATAAAAAACATAATTGAGTTAGGAAAATAATGATAAACGGAAAAATGTAATATGATAATTGCGTGTGTTAGTGAAGAAAAAGTGATGCCCAAAAATACACAGAAGAAAAAGTTAGGAAAGCAAGAGGGGGGAAAAGCAAACCAAAAAGTAATTTAATAAATTGACTTCACCTGTTCTGGTTGGGTTCATTGTTTTAATCTTTTGCCAGAATTATTCCCCCTTTTTTGGGGAATCGACTTGATGACCAATTTCGTAACACCAAAGCAGAGGACACATACATATATCAGCTTAAATATACACATATATAGGCATGTATATGATGGTTATAATTTTGAATTTAGCTTCTAAATTTTAGTTTGATATTTCTCCATGATAACATGCAGGCTTATATTAAGTGAACTCAAAAATGTAGAGCATTTAATGGTAGATTAATAGTAGAGATGGTAACAAAAATCGATTCTTTTAGTAATATATGTATGACATAAAGTAATGATAGCTTAAATGAGCGGTAAGGTTAGAAGGGAAAGCTTTCAAAAAGCAGAAGAAAAATGTTGTTAAAAATGAGGATATAAGGTCAGTTAAAATGACAATGGAAAGATAGACAAAATAAATTCCTTTAAATTTAATTATCGCCTATATTTCGGGCATTTCTTTTAATCAAACGTCTTTTTGTTTTCGATAGCGACATTTACCTGAATGACTTCTCGACATATTTTGGTAGGTATGCCGTCCCATTGGACACTGTTGTTGTTGTCTTTAAAGTTGCTGTTGTTGTAGTGGCTGTTGCTGTAGTTGTTGTGCTGGTTTTAGTATCTTGTATCTTTGTATCTGTTGGCGATCTACTGCCATTACTCTGAGCAATACCATTCTGATGGCCATTGGTCTTGAGTCCATTTTTTTGGCCGTTTACATTACTACTCTGACCATTTTGTTGGCCATTGGTTGATGGCTTTGGCTTTGTCTTTGGCGGACTGTTCTCAGACTTGATATCACTATTGATAGTCTTGGGTTCTGTGTTGGCTTGTTCTGTTTCTCGGCTGTTGGATAATACTTTGGATTATTACTCAAACGAAAGACCAAAAATAAAAGCTCACAGTAAGAAATGATTTTGGGGAAGGGTAGGAATGGGTGGCAGAAATAAACATTTTGGGATATTATCTATGGTTAAAACTTGTTGACTTGGTTAGGCTGTTTAATAGTTACTCTTGTTTTTGGGTATTTTTATCTGGCTGGTGCACGTCTCGAGAGTCTCAAATACAATACAAAAAATATAGATCAAAAGAAATCCATACTCAAAATAACAGGGATAAAAAGGGCAAAGGGGTAGTTACAACACAAACGAGGGATAAAAACCGATAACTAAAACCGTTCCGAGAGAATCTGCCTAGAAGCGAAATACCTCTTAACATCGTACGTATCGACAAGGGCCATGAACCCGTCGGGAAAGGCGATGGCATATGATACCATCGCCGCCAGTTCTCCCTCGCTGGACTCCTCAGTGGACACGTCCAGGAGATGGGATAGCAACGCTCTATGCCTGATGGCGTGCTCCAAAAGGTCCTCCATGATGCCTGTAAATTATTGGAATATCAATCGATTTTCTAATTGGTTTTATATATATTTTTTATCACCTGTTTGCTTGTGCTTAATTAGACGGGTCTTGAGCTCGCCAATGCTACTGAAACTAGTGATATAAGCATGGGCATGGGTTCCTTTTACGGGGATGTTGAAGAGCTTGCCGGCCAGCACATTGGAGGTGCCATCAAAACCACCTGAGAAGTATAGAAGAAAATATTATATGAATGATTCTTTGTGAAACGTATCGAGATTTTCTTCATGGTCTTAAAACGATATCTAATTTTTATGACAATATCACACCATTTAAAAGGATTTTTAAAAAAGTTTAAAAAAAAATCCATTTGACAGAAGCGAAGTAATGGCGATGCTATTTTATTGTTTAATTTTTTAATAATTTTAAATTACTTTAGGTAAAAAATAAATAAAAATAGCTAAAAATTATTATTTTGTATTATTGTTTCAGTGGAAAATATAGTCCAAACTTAAAAAAAAAATATTTCATTCCCGGTTTTCTGCAAATCGGCATTTTTAATCTTTATAAAAAAATAGTATATATATATGTATAACCTTCTAAACTTTTAAATACCCTTTTAATGGTACCATATCATTATATTCACCCATTAAGAGCGGAAATTCCGACTATAAACATTTCAATTTCGCAGGCTTTTCCCCTCCCCTGCCAAAAAAAGAAGAAGCCTTGACAGGAACCTTGACGCCACGCGAAGCCATCCATTGATTTGGGGGCGATACTATATAGGAAAAGTATACCCCAAAACCAGGGAACGCATTAAAAACTTTGAGCGTTGCCTGCCTAACAAACGGAACCGAAAAAGTTACGATGTGTGAGCGCCAATTGAAAGAGGTTCCTTTTCCCTGCTCTTCGAATCCGGATTCGATATATAGTGCCTGGCACCGATATTCCATATACATGGACACCCTACGTGGGCGTTGCGTGTGCCACCCACTTTAGGGATTTTACTGCCTTCGGGGCGCATTTAGTTTAACACATAAACAAGAGTTCTTGAACTTTGTCGCCGGAGGAGAAGGTAGGAGAAGCGGAAGCCTTGATGAAGGCGGAGAATTACTCATAGTTCTTTTTTTTTGGTTTTTGGGCGAGGGAGTGGAAGGAGAAGGGGCCTTGAGAAATGGGAAAATCGGAAATCAGAGTCAGCGAAGCCTCAGCTCCTGACAGTGACACGTGCTTTGCATGCATGCACATCATAAAAAGTCAGGCAGAGAACAATATGAAAAGCACCGACTTCCTTCGTTCCTTGTCCCTTTCGAAACGATCAATGCATAAGATGATATGATGGCTATGGACTACCTAGATTCCCAGTAAAACAAGTAATAAAAAATAAATATTTTAAAAACTTTTGAATATCTAAACAAAAAAGACAAATTCGAAGTTGACTATACCTGAATTTTATTTTTTGTTTTAACTATTTACTTAAAAAATATTCGGTATATTAATTTTATTATTTAAAATTCAGCCTTAAAATTCTCAAAATTCCACCAACTTCTTTAGATGATAATCCCCAAATTTCCGAATAAAAAAAATACATGTAAAGCCTTAAAAAAGGATGACTGTGACTAAACTTTGCCCGATTTCCGACCATTTCCATTCCCCCATTATTTTTAATTGATAATGAGCTGTCTGCATGCAATTTGGCAATGCCGAAAAAATGTTTATATCGCACACGGTTGACCTTACTTGTCACGGCTCTATGGAACTCCATGGGTTTCAGAGTTTGGGGCGTGTGAAAGTTCATATTTTATGGTGGTGCTCAGTACCTGTGTAGGAATATTTCGATGCGGATAGTCCGCCATCCGGTCCCTGGGCACGACGCAGTCCAAATTCCAATAGTTTGACATGTTTCCCAGCTACCATGCGATAACGGGCTGCATTGGTAGCCATTAAGCTGTTTATTTGGGTGGCAAAAAACGAACATTATTAGGACTTTTCCAGATAATGCGGGTGAAATAAATGCGATTCCTACCTGGCATAATTTACCAAGGTGAGAAGAGTCGTTTCCAGCAGCTGTACGATGATCAAAGGTCCCTCGATCTTTATGATGGGAACTCTAAAAATAGCAAATATTTTGTAAACATTTTATATTCAAGCTTATGTTATCTTAAAGATAATCCTGGGCCCTAAACTTTGGTTTTTAGATAGCATTGTCTGAACTGAACTTTGATTAACCTGAAATATCTCCAGACTTATCAGTTGCAATGCAGGCATATCATAATGCTGACTACATAGAATAACCATAAAGTAATTCTCTGATTAAATACGTGCTGACTGTTTTGATGACTGCTCTAAAAATATCTTTAAGAATAAAATATACTTTTAAATGAATGCATCAAGTTATGAACAATACTTGTACTTTGTAATAGTACAAAAAATTAATTTTATAATGACTTTTGTATAAAATAATCAGCTAAACTTTAAATATTTGTATAGGCTCAGATTCAATCTTCTAAAAACCAAAAGTAGTGTACAATATACAATGTTTATGTAGACAATATCTACTAATCCCATGGATCCCATGCAAACGCACCGTGGAAATGCTACCGTGCCCTCATCAATGGCATACAAGGTGACATCCCGCGCCGTCAGATTGCCGAGGTACTCGAAAAACTCGTGCTCGATGCCCTCGGGCAGTGTTTGCTTTAGGTATTCGATATCTGAAAAGGGGTCCAATCGAATTGATTAACTAATATGAATCAAAAACAAAAAATATATATAATACCCACCGCTTTGGGAATAGTGGAAGCTATCCAGGAATTTCAGGCACTCTTCGAGCCCGGCGAAAATAGTAAATTCACCATGGAATGGATTGTTGCGAAAGAACAGATCGAATACCGCCGTATCATCGGTCTTATCGGACTTCCAGTAGGCATAGGCCATTGTTATTTGATACAAATCTGTAATATTATTAACATTATTATTAATAACATGGGACGGGGCACAAGTACAGTAAAACAAATGTAATTTGAAAAACTAAAAGCTTATAGATAAAATACGTTTGTAATAAAATTAATGAGTTGAGTAATAATGAGTTGTTTATTTATTTATTTATTTATATTTATGGTACAACTTAATTAGGCTTCCCTGTTCATACATAGTAGCCACAATTTCAGCCTAGAATCGCGGCAGATAAGATAACCTGGAAAGTCTATAGCTGATGATGAGGGCAATTAACGCTACCCAAATACAAAAACACGAGCCGCAAATGAAATGCAAATTCTTATCTAAGTGCAAAGACCTAAAGATCGGTTTTTTGTTTTTTATTTTTATATATTTGCGCCCGTGTCTGCAATGCCTAAAAATATATGCGGGGTATATATAGAGAGGTAGACTCGTAAAAGCCGACAAAAGCATCGCATAGCGCGCCAAAATGTCTCTGCCTAAATGTCAGTCGGGTTTTGAGATCTTAAAATCGAAATAAAAAACCACCTATTTTTAAGGGATTTTAAAGAATTGGGAAAAATAATTATGGTTTTAGGATTAGGATGAGAAATTATGTTTTTTTTACTGCTATTTTAACTAAAACATTTGATAATAAACCTAATAATTTTGTTTAATATAATACAAAATTTAACATCTTCCCATACCATTTGAAATAAATATTTTTGTTAAATATGTTGCAATTTTAATCTTAACATATCACAAAGCACTGCCTTTTTAGATATTATTTACAATCTGCCTATTTTAAATGCAAATGAATGTACAAATTTTATAATTAGTTATTATTAGTTGGGTAATATTTATAGCCATCTGTTGGCCTTAAATACTTTGTTAATTACCAGTAAGCAGGGGCTGGACAACTCCATTCTGATTCATCCGCCCGCGATCCATAAACTGGCCGCCCGCACAGCCTAACTCACGGTCATTCATTTTGTCGCCGATCTGTGTGGAATCTCGCGCTATATCTGCTATATCTCTCTCGATATCTCGATATGGCTTTGGGCCTCTGTTGATGTGCCAGTTGGTCCGCAATTCTATTTAGTTCGTTCACACACGCGACTCGTTGGCGGCAATTAATGTGCCAAATAAACAAATTAATTAATTGTTTCTGCTGGTTTGGCTTATTTTTAATCGACCGAGTGCCGTTGAACTTTTGTGCCGTTTATCTGTAAAAGGCAGAAAATTGTTTTGCAATTGACGCTGCTGGAGGAGGATTGTAAATTGTTTCAGATCAAATGACGTAACGCGATCTTTTTGCGCCCGTGTGCAAATAATTTAGCACGAGTAATGCAATTGAAACTATTATGAGAATTTGAATAAGCGGTAATTGCGCTGTTTTGTTTGATAATATTGATTTAAAAAGGTTACAAATATTCAAAATAATGTATCTTTAATTTTTTAGAAGTTCTTAAAAAATTCATATGAGTTTTTTTTAGATTTCATAAATAATTAACGTTACAATTAAAATATAGTTTTTTGATAAGTATGAAAGTATAAATACCGAAATACAGGTTTTTAAAGATTTAAATATTTCTAAATGTTCAGCACTTTTTATTCAAATAAAATTCGTAATTGTTCGACTTAAAAAGATTAAAAAGAATCTAAATAATGTATCTTTAATTTTTAAGGGGTTCTTTAAAAATACATAAGAAATTGCAATATATTATAAAAGCTCACGGTACAATTAAAATACATAGACTCAGCACTTTTTATCCAAATAAAATTCGTATTTATTCGATTTCTAGAGGTTAAACTTAATCAAACTACGTTTCCTTTATTTTTGAGGAGTTTTCAAAAATGCATATGATTATTTTCAAGATTTCAGGGTTTTAGATATTTAAATATTTTTCAATATTCAGCACTTTTTATCCAAATAAAATTCGTATTTATTCGATCTTTGTTTAGCTTTTAAAACCCAGGGTATTTATTTCACAATCACCGGGTAACGAAAACGAAACTAAAACGCAAAATAGCGAAACTTTTGAAATGCTAATGAATACGTGCTAATTTGCATAGGGCGATATAAAACCCGATTTTTATGTAGGGCCTGTTATCAATTAAACTGACACGATTTCATTCGGTGCTTTGATAAGGCGAATAGTCTTGTATTATCTTATAAGGATCACTAGTTTATCGCGTGCTGAACTTTACCGCCCAAGTTTTGAAGTTGAAATGAAATTCCAATCAGAATTCAAATCGCAAAAGCGAACGGGTTAAGCAAGAGAGAGCGAAAGCCCCACAGAGAGAGGGAGAGATAGAGAGTGGGAGAGCGAAATGCAGTTTTTTGTTTGCTGGGAGAATTTGTTTGTGTTGCCATTGGCAGCCGGTTGATTTGATTTGTTTTTCTTTTATTTTTTAGCTTTTTATTGCGATTCGTAGTTGTTGTTGCTTTTGCTTTATTGGCAAAATGTTAGATTACACACAACGTGTTGCTGCATGTTGAAGGTTGCGTGAAGGTCGCGCAACACAGGCGCACGCCACGCACACTCACACACACACACGCGCAGAGGGGGTGGTGGGGGCAAAGGGGCGTTACTGCCACCACCTTTAAAAGAAGAGGGGGCGTGGGCGGCAGAATTCTGTATGCACTTTCACTTTTTGCGCACACTTTGGTTCTCTTTTTCTAATTAGGCGGTTTCACTTTATTTTGTATCAAATTCCACGAGTTTTGACCTTTTCAAGTGACCTTTCTGTTATCAGCGGCTTGTCA
This sequence comes from Drosophila takahashii, assembly GCF_030179915.1. NCBI lineage: Eukaryota > Metazoa > Arthropoda > Insecta > Diptera > Drosophilidae > Drosophila > Drosophila takahashii. The sequence goes on along the minus strand of NC_091678.1, from coordinate 1,519,057 downwards.
GATTGTTTATCACACGTATTTACGGTTTCTTTCCCGTTTTTGTCCGAAAAATTACTTTTAATTCATTTTCAGCGCGAACAGAACAGCTGTGCGCTAGAGGTGGGGAAACATCGATATTATCAACTATCGGAAGCTATCGAATATTGACGACATCGATATATTTATAGATAGAACAGCTGTGCTAGAGGTGGGGAAACTGCGACTAGTTCGTACGGTCACACTAAAATGTAGCCGAGCCCACGTGCATTTTAGTATGCCCATATTCTAATGGTTCGTGTCTCCTCTAACCCTGCGTACATTTTAGAGTGCCCATGGCTAAGTTATCGGGACTTATCGAGTATTTTTGAAAATGGGCGCCAAAAATGGCAGAAGAGATTACCAAGATGTAGAAATAACCGCATGTGAAAATCCCCTTAATCGTTTCCTTAAAATTCGGCAACTTCTATTTACTAGATATGGTTACTATGTAATTCCACAAATATACTAAACAAAAGAATCAAAATAAGTGAAGATAACTTAACAAATTATACATCAACATTTGTAACATTAAAATGCAATTGTTGAACTTTTTTTATCAAAGAATTATTTCCTTATTTTTTCAAAAAATCTTTATTTTATAACTAGAAAAACCTAATGATTTATTATTTTTCTAGCAAAATTTTTAATAGTCCCATTTAATGATATTTCCGCTGATGAATTTTTATTACTCATCTCTTAAGTCTCTGTTTCGAAAAAAAATATTTAAGCTGATTTCGTATAAGACTATAATTCGAATCAGTTATTAAAAAATTCGAACGAAATAATCAGCAACAAATAATCATCTCCTAAACATTTTTATTATTGGCAAAATATTCTCAGTATACCTAATTATAAAACGAGCCTATTTTCAAAATTATGCGAATCACAAAATGTAAAATCAAGAAATTAAAAAAAATATTTATATTTTATTTTTAAATACATATACACCATATTTACGGAAGAGATTACCAAAATTTTGAAATAACCGCATTTGAAAATTCCCCTAATCATTTCCTTGTACTGTTCGTCATAGAGATTATTTGTTATTTTTTCCATTATCTGGGGTCTTTAAAAGCTAGTCCAAGTCTAGCTTCAGCATCAGTTCACTTTGAAAGTTCGACATCGGTGGTTGAAATGCTTAAACTCGGAATTTGTCTTGCGATCGTATTCATTGCCTGCAATCTCTATGGGTCCCAGGCAAAACCCACTGACGATGACTTCACCAGTCTTCTAATAAAGGACCCAAACCACCCGCTGCGGCAAATGCTACCGTTGCTAGATCATATTGCGGCTTACCGATCCAAAATCCTTGTGGATGAGATCAACAAACTTAAAACTGAAACGACTGAGCTGAAACAAACGATGTGGCGGATTCTGGCGGCAATGGAGAGCGGACAGTCGTCCCTGCAAGAATCTTTGAAGGACGTCGTTCCGAAGGACTTGAATGACCGGCTTGGCAGGGTGGAGGACCAACAGACGGATATTCAAAAGTCCCTGGGCGCCCAATTGGAAATGCAAGTCAACTTGGATAAAGGTCAGCAGTCCGTACTCGAAAATGTTCAGAGTTTAGACAAGAAATTAGCTGATCTTTATAAAATAATTTCGGAACACCACGACTCCCAGTCTGCGGAACTTCAATAACCGAAACGTTCAAACATTCATTACATTCAATTTAATTTCAATTTAAAAATGTAATAAATAAATTGTAATATCAGAACATTCAAAAATGCAAAAAAAAAAATGGTTATCAATTTCCTAGTAAAACATTAAAGTAGAAAATATTATTCATTTTTCGCGTACTTAAAACAGTGATTGTGAGATAAGCAGATCCATTTCATCGTTTTGGGAATGCTTTTTATTGTTTTTTTTTTTGATAATGGGGTCTAAAAGATCGGGAGCATTTTGTTTTGTTATTCTTTTAAAATATTCTTTTAATATTAATTCATTTTTTATTTATTTCATATTTTTCTCAGCTTTTTTCCAAAAGAGTAAAACAATTTTCGATGGTTAATATGTATTTAATAACATTTTACTACGAATTAAAAATACAAACTTACAGACATATACAAGGTATTTAAGACTATATATCTAGAGGAATGCGAAGTATCTCTGAAATTAATTGTCTACAAGTACGACTAAGGCAGTTAGGGGATGTTGGCGAGATTGTCAATAAATTAGAGCAATGTTAAAATGTACTTAAATGGCGATAAAAACTCAATACATACTGTTGCTGAAAACTATCTTAATATAGCACTCAGAAAACATATACACAAGTACAGAAGAATGAATAAAAAATTATGGATTTTGTTAATGTACGGAAGTATCAGTCGTTACAGTTTTTTGAACCCTCAACGGAAGTGCACTTAGGATGGTTGACCTTGATACAAGGCGTTCGGATAAGTTCGGAGTTGCTTACTATCTTTTCCTTAACTTACTAACTACTATCCTCGTTACGTTTTCGTTGTACATTGCAAAATAAAATGGCATTACTTACGATCTAATAAGAAAGGTTGCAACTTTACACAAAATTTACAAATACATTTACGTGCTACCGAGAATATCTCTTGGTTTTCGGTCATACGAGTTTGGATTTTGGGGGTGCCTTGTAAATCTCTAGCGATTTTCTGAAGGATTGGTTTTAAATTGGATTGGATTGGCAGTTTCTCAGCCGCTGCGCTGCCAGCGTTTCGAGGCACACGTACGCAGTAAAGCACTGTTTTAAATGCCATTTTCTTTGCCTAGGTTTTTGGAACGGTTAGATTTTTTTGAGATTTATGTGGCACCCTTGGATATATGTTTATATTCGGTATTTATATTACACGTATTCCTCTGGAGCCGCTGGTCCATTTGAAGACGGCATTCGCAGCGTGGACACCACTTGGGTTTGCTGCTGTTGCTGCGCCTGCGGCGGTCCATTTGTGTCGGGCAGTTCGGCAATGTCCTTGAAGACGCCCATCAGGTTCTCGTAGCTGGGACCCCAGTTGAGTAGGTACTCCCAGCCGAGCGTGGTGGCCGACGGCGATGCCGCCCCGTTGGCCTTCCGATAGATTCCGCTCAAATGATTGGCGATATCATCATCGCTGGCTACCAAAGTACTCAGTGATCCCCGAAAGGACGACTCGAACCCGTCGTAGGCATGCGGCGGAATGGGCGGCGTCTTAACCACACTGGTCGGTGGATTCCGGCTGGTCGTGTCCCCTCCACTGAGAGCCCTCGAAACGGGACTACGTCCATCTAGAAGGCTCTTACTGGTTGAGTACTTGCCATCGCCACTCAGACTATTGTTGTCGTACTCGATCTCCGAGCAGGTGAAGCTATCATTTCCGCTTTCGTCGGTGGAAGTGGAACTGTGGGCATCCACATCGCCACCTAAAGACATATGGAGTGCACTGCTCGAGACTCGGGGAGCCTCACTGCTGGAGGAAACGGCATCTAGGGTGGAGATTAGACTACAAGTTCGTGGTCTCCCGTTCATCCTCTCAATCTCCTCGGCCGTCAAACCCATGGAAGTCGGCTGCGTTGGCTGTTGAGGAACTCCCGGCTTTTGCCTACTCGCACTTGAACTCTGACCCGAAAGTTGCGACATCACCGGGCTGTTTAGACTGCGTTCACTATTGCTATGGACATCCTTGCCCACTCCACCGGAACTTGAGGTGGTGGCCAGGAGGGCGCTTTGCAGGGGCTTTCCCGAGATGTCGTGGAGAGTGAGGATCCTCGGCTGCTGGGAACTCAACTCGGAACTGGGCGACAGTCTGGCCAGCGGAGTGCTTTGATGAGTGCGAGAGGCACTCGTAGGCGGAGGGGGCGGTTGACCTGCCTGATTGCGGGTCACAAAGGGGGCTCCATGACGATGTTGCTGCTGCTGCTGTTGCTGTTGGGCCGCCGAAC